>NC_037680.1:84899198-84917449 GCF_003255815.1 Theropithecus gelada | reverse complement strand
GTGAGTTTATTGGTGCAGAGAACCATTGCAAGACTTCGCCTAAAGAAAATTTTTAGTGGTGTCTTTGTAAAAGTCACCCCCCAGAACCTAAAAATGCTGCGTATAGTGGAACCTTATGTGACCTGGGGATTTCCAAATCTGAAGTCTGTCCGAGAACTCATTTTGAAACGTGGACAAGCCAAGGTCAAGAATAAGACCATCCCTCTGACAGACAACACAGTGATTGAGGAGCACCTGGGGAAGTTTGGCGTCATTTGCTTGGAAGACCTCATTCATGAAATTGCCTTCCCAGGGAAGCATTTCCAGGAGATCTCATGGTTCTTGCGCCCTTTCCACCTCTCAGTGGCCCGACATGCTACCAAAAATAGAGTGGGCTTCCTCAAGGAGATGGGCACACCTGGCTATCGGGGTGAACGCATCAATCAGCTCATCCGCCAGCTGAACTAGACCCAGGTGTCAAACTGCGGTAAATTTTTATCAATGAAGTGGAAGCATGTGTTTAATTGTTTTGGGAATTTTTATCAAGTATCTTCAGAGAAGATTATTATTTCCTGCTTTATCTTCAAAAACTGGAAAGGAAGGGTCAAAGAAAAGACAGTAGCTGGCCAGGCGTGATGGCTCACGCCGGTAATCCCAACACTTTGGGAGGCTGAAGCGGGCAGATCACCTGAGGTTGGGGGTTCGAGACCAGCCTGACCAACATGGAGAAATGCCGTCTCTAGTAAAAATACAAAAATTAGCCGGGCATAGTGGCATATGCCTGTAATCCCAGCTACTCGGGAGGCTGAGGCAGGAGACTTGCCAGGCGGAGGTTGCGGTGAGCCGAGATCACGCCCTTGTACTCTAGCCTGGGCAACAAGCGAAACTCTGTCTCAAAGAAAAGAAAAGACAGTAGCTTATGTTCATGGCAAGCATCTCTCATCACACTCCAGTTCCAAAGAAAACTTCCAGTGTTTTCTACATTGGGTACTGCATCGTCTGAAATCAGCACATTCCATGGAGGAAGGAGTCCTACTTTGTTGCATCTATCTTAGGGTTTAATGTTGGTAAATGAGTCACTCTAGCATTTGTACAAGGCTCCCTAAGACTCCTGCAGCAGTTGACCAAGCCCAAGGATGTAATTGAATCTGGAGAGTCCTAGGGCCTTGTTTTGAAAAAGACTTGAAATACACATAGGAAGAAGGGCATACAAATAAATGTTCACTTGTCTCTGCAAAAAAAAAAAAAAAAAAAAAAAAATTGTCTTCCAATCCATTAACATAGGATGTGTTTCCACTTATTTATGGCTTCTTTAATTTCTTTCAATATTTTGTAATTTTCAGAGTATAATATACTTGGTTTCTTTTTTAACTTGACATATGGTAAGCATTTTCCATACCCTTAAATAAATTCTTTGACAACATGATTTTTGGTAGCTGCAGAGCATCTTATCAAACAAGTGTTCCATGATTTATTTAATCAATGCTCTATTCTGGACATTTTATTTGTGTCTAATTTTCTATATTATAAACACCATTCTGATAAAATATCACTGTTCATAATCTTTGTATGCATCTTTAATTCTTTCCTTTGGACAAATTCCTAGAGATGGAAATATTAGATCACAGGTGTGAGAATTAGGAGTTTTTAAATATACATCAACAGTGTTACTTTTTATACAAAACTATGGCTTAAAATCTTTTCTTTCTACTGCTTTATGGTTTCTAAATTTTCCACAAAAGTTATAATTTTTAAAAGAGAAAGATGCAAATGAGGCTTATTAAACTTATGTAGGTCACATAAAATTTGTCCAGAGAAAGCTATTTTTTAGTATTAGACTTAGGTAGCAAGAATCGAAACTAAGGAGTGAGACTGGGTACACGAAAGTTATTCTAAATCAGTGGTTCTCAGTGGGGGGATGGGGGTGGATTTGCTTCCCCGGGAACCTTTGGTAATGTCTGCAGACAGTTCTGCTTGTGACGACCGGACAGTAATGCTACCGGTACCCAGCTGGTAGAGGCCAGGATGCTGCTCAACGTCCTGCAATGCACAGGACAGCCTCCCCCTACCAGCAGATAATTTTTGGCCCCAAATGTCAAAAGAGTGCTGGCTGCGGTTGAGAAACCCTGCTCTAAAGAGAGTGGAACACCAGGAGGCGCCGGATCTCGGCAAAAGGAAGACCCTAGTCCCCGGAGTCAGAGCCTTAACTAAAGAGCCACGAGGGTTTTGCCCCAGGGTGAAGAAGGCAGAATCTTTGCAAGATTGTAGGATTTTCAACTTGTTATATTTGCATGTTAACTTGCATTTGTCAGCAGCTAGAACCAACTAAGCTTAGCCTTTGGTTAGCAAATATGTTAGTTAAAGAGAAAGTTACCAGCGTAGTAACTGCCAAAGGGTCGCTTCACGAATCCCAAGTTGAGGGTTTCATTGCCTGTGCTGAGGCAGGCACGGTGCTGAAGCTCAGGACTTTCCTGCTTCCACCCAGGCTCCAGCCATCAGAGCTGAGGCCAGGTGCCTAAACAGGGCTTCCTCAGGCCCAACCCCTGGCATCCAACCTGCTGCATTAGTTATCTGATACCCTGCTGATCAGCAGGTAGGATCATAGAGAGGTTCTCTTAAAGGAGAATCACATCCTACTGTAAACACCCTGAGGAGAAGGCAAGATCATCCTCACGTTTCACATTTCACACCAAGAAAACTCTGTAATCTAAAGGCTTCGTGCTGTAGTCCATTTCGACCTTAGACTTGGTCACTATTCAGCGTTGTTGCTCAAACTGAACTTTTAAAAGGTAAATAAAACATTTAATTGCAATTATTAACTCTTCAGCACTTGCTCAATTTCAATTTCCCAAATAGGCTTTATGTAGAGGCCCAAAAGGCACTGACAGTTTTAACCAGATCATCAATTCGAAAGCTTTAGAGAGTCTAAAAGAAAACATACAATAAACCTCCCACCCCCACCCCCACAGTCATTATATAGAACAGAGAGAGAGAAAAAAATGCCCTCGCTCCCCTCCGCGGGCCCCTTTTGTGCGGTTCTTGCCAACGCAGCAGCCCTCCCGCTATATAGCCCCGCCGCGCAGCCGCCCCACCCGCTCAGCCCCGCCGTGCGTCCAGTCAGCCATGGGGAAGGTGAGCCCAGCCCGCGCCCCGGGCCCCGGGAGCTTCCTGCATGGCGGGGGCCGGAGACTGGGGCAGGGGCAGGCCTGTGAGCCCTCGCCTTGCCTCGCCTTGCCTTGCAGATCACCCTCTACGAGGACCGGGGCTTCCAGGGCCGCCACTACGAATGCAGCAGCGACCACCCCAACCTGCAGCCCTACTTGAGCCGCTGCAATTCGGTGCGCGTGGACAGCGGCTGCTGGATGCTCTATGAGCTGCCCAACTACTCGGGCCTCCAATACTTCCTGCGCCGCGGCGACTATGCCGACCACCAGCAGTGGATGGGCCTCAGCGACTCGGTCCGCTCCTGCCGCCTCATCCCCCACGTGAGTGCAGTCCCGCCGGGTCCCTTCCGTGCCCTCGAGTCGCATCAGTGATCCACATGGATGATTCACACGACAGGCGATGGGATGGGATGACAGCCTTCTTTTTCCTAGCTCTAACTATATTCTCTTTTCCTGTATTAACATCGGTGAGGTTTCCTCCCACTGAAGAAGTATGTGATGCAGTGCTTTTAACTGGACATCGTATTTTATTTTGCTAAAGTCAAACTCACCTCTACTGGGAATAAGTTGTGCGTGGCATTCGCTCAGAGCATCTATGCCACAGGTGATGGAAGAGCAACAGATTAATTCCTTGCTCTTAGGTGCCCATAGGCTAGGTGGCTATTTCTTACTTCATCTGTAAACAGGGCTGATAAGAGTAGTTCCTTTCTAGGGTTCCAAAGAGGGTAAAAGGAGGGTACCTGTCACAGGCCAATACCCACCCCCAAGTATTAACTATTATTATGAACATCAGGGGCCTGTCAAGTCCTGACTTCTGATTGGGCAAACCAGTAACCAACAATGAGATTCCAATAGCTCCTGCAGGGCCCCCTGTTACCCAAATGAAGCCCCAGCAGACTGGAATTTCAGTTAGGGATTCCCTAAAGTTGACTGTGACAGAGTCCTGGGAAAATGAACCATTTTTGTGAAGTCTGAAATCCCCTCACAGGGTTTAATAGCTTGATAGGGACCCAGTCTGACATTAGGAGCCCAAAAAACTTAGATTTCTAATTTCAAGTTCCAACTCTTCTAATTACAGACTGTAAGATCCACTTTACTAGCAGTCACTTAAACCTCAAAAAGAATTGCTTATGAGAATCTTCCCTAAAGAAAAAAATATATAGAGAGAGAGAGAGAGCGAGCGAGAGAGAGAGAGAGAGAAAGTCTCAAAGCCAGATTTGAGAGCGAAATGACATTACTGATCAGCTCTTAACAGAGACAGAAGAAATGTCATTAGAAGACTGAGCTCCAAACAAAAAGATGTTTTTTCCTTTTTTTTTTGAGATGGAGTCTCGCTCTGTCACCCAGGTTGGAGTACAGTGGCATGATCTCATCTCGGCTCACTGCAACCTCCACCTCCCGAGTTCAGGCAATTCTCCTGTCTCGGCCTCCAGAGTAGCTGGGATTACAGGCACACACCACCACACCTGGCTAATTTTTGTATTTTTAGTAGAGACGAGGGTTCACCATAATGGTCAGGCTGGTCTTGAACTCCTGACCTCAGGTGATCCACCCGCCTCGGCCTCCCAAAGTGCTGGGATTACAGGCATGAGCCATTGTGCTCTGCCCCTAAAGAATATTTTAACGTGGAGGAAGAAAAGCATTGAGGCAATGGGAAGGAACAAACAAATGAAGGAAGAACAAGTGCTCAAAACAAGAGACATGGTCAGGCGCAGTGGCTCACACCTGTAATCCCAGCACTTTGGAAGGCTGAGGCAGGCAGATCACCTGAGGTCAGGAGTTCAAGACCAGCCTGGCCAACATGGTGAAACCTCGTCTCTACTAAAAATAAAAAATTAGCCGGGTGTGGTGGTGGGTGCCTGTAGTCCCAGCTACTTGGGAGGCTGAGGCAGGAGAATTGTTTGAACCTGGGAGGTGGAGGTTGCAGTGAGCCAAGATTATGCTACTGCACTCCAGCCTGGGTGACACAGTGTGACTTTGTCTCGGAAAAAAAAAAGAAAAAGATCTTCTTTTTAGACAAGGTTTCTCTCTGTCACCCAGACTGGCTTGAGTGGTGTGATCATAGTTCACTGCAACCTCAAACTCCTGAGCTCAAGTGATTTTCCCACCTCTTTTTTTTTTTTTTTTGGTAGAGATAGGGTCTCATTGTGTTGTCCATGCTGGTCTTGAACTCCTGGGCTCAAGCAATCCTCCCACCTTGGCCTTCCAAAGTGATGGCATTACAGGCATGAACCACCATGCCCAGCTGCTCCTTCATGATCTTGAACTTCCATTTTTGGGTATTACCTTAAACTGATTTATAAGAGCACATGTTGGAGGTAAGAACTGAAACGTAGTTCCCTTTGTGACAGCTTTTGCTTTTCAGCATGTTTGAGTAGCAGAGCTTAAAGCAGAAAGGCATGAATGAAGGATTGCTTGGGCTGGACTTTCTTCCTTCACCAATCTGAGCCTCATTTGGGTAAAAGCAATTCAACCTTCTCTCCCTCTAGCTTCTCCTAACGCTATTGAGATTCAAAATAATATCTTTTGCCAGGTATACATTTGCCTTTTTGTTTCAAAATCTTATTATTTGCCGGGCGCCGTGGCTCATGCTGTAGCAGGACAAGTCTCAGACAAAACTCCTCAGACACCAGATTAAAGAAGGAAGAGGTTTTTTATTCTGCCGGGAGCGTCGGCAGACTCGCATCTTAAGAACCGAGCTCCCCAAGATAGAAATACTTGGCCTTTTTAAAGGCTTACAACTTTAAGGGGTCCACGTGAAAGGGTCGTGATAAATCAAGCAAGAGTGGGAAACGTAACTGGGGGCTACATGCATCAGCTAACAGAACAAAAAGTTTTACAATGCTTTTTTCATACAGTGTCTGGAATTTACAGATAACACAAGTAGTTTAGGCCAGGGGTTGATGTTATTATTATTACTTTGTTTAACTCCTAGGGCCAGGTGGTGGTGCCAAGGTTGTCTGGCTATTTATCTTACTTTTGTTTCTTTCCAACTTTTTGCTTTCTCCCCCTTCTCCTGTCTTATAAACTAGGGAAAAGGGGAGATGGGGAAAAGCTGGGAAGGACAACAGGAGAAGTGATGGTCTCATTCCATAACGCCTGTAATCCCAGCACTTTGGGAGGCTGAGGTGGGCGGATCACGAGGTCAGGAGATTGAGACCATCCTGGCTAACACGGTGAAACCCCATCTCTACTAAAAATACAAAAAATTAGCTGGGCTTGGCGGCGGGCGCCTGTAGCCCCAGCTACTCGGGAGGCTGAGTCAGGAGAATGGCATGAACCCAGGAGGCGGAGCTTGCAGTGAGCCGAGATGGCACCACTGCACTCCAGCCTGGGCGACAGAGCGAGACTCTGTCTCAAAAAAAAAAAAAAAAAAAAAACTTATTTTTTTTTGTGTCATGCAACAAGAGCCCCAAACCACCACAAATTTATGAAGAAGAGACCAAAACAAATACATAAAATATTTAAAAGTGGTCCTGAGCAGGACTAGCGTGTCTATTCATGTAGATTATACCAGAAAACTCTAGGGAGCACCATTCATACCAAATGAACGGGGAATGGTGCCCTCTTGAGTTTCACAGTGCACAACCTACCCAACCATACACAGCATCCCTGGTGTTGGCAGTGTCTTTCTTTTAGCTTGGTCACTTTTGATACAGCAATTTTATTTATTTATTTATTTATTTATGTATTTATTTATTTATTTTGAGACGAGTCTCACCCTGTCGCCCAGGCTGGAGTGCGGTGGCGCGATCTTGGCTCACTGCAAGCTCTGCCTCCCGGGTTCACGCCATTCTCCCGCCTCAGCCTCCCGAGTAGCTGGGACTACAGGCGCCCACCGCCACGCCTGGCTAATTTTGTTTGTGTATTTTTAGTAGAGACGGGGTTTCACTGTGTTAGCCACGATGGTCTCGCTCTCCTGACATCATCCGCCCGCCGCGGGAGCCACCGCGCCCGGCGGAGAAAAAAATTTTTTTAAGTCATCCCCCAGGAAGTCAGGTTTTTCTGACATTCCCTCTTCTGCTGTTTGCTGAACCCCCAGGCCAGTTCCCACAGGATCAGGATCCATGAGCGAGAGGATTGTAGGGGCCAGATGGTGGAGATCACTGAGGACTGCCCCTCCCTTCAAGACCGCTTCCACCTCAGTGAGATCCACTCCTTCAACGTGCTGGAGGGCTCCTGGGTCCTCTACGAGCTGCCCAACTACCGGGGGCGGCAGTACCTGCTGAGGCCAGGGGACTACAGGCGGTGCCAGGACTGGGGGGCCACAGATGCTAGAGTGGGCTCCCTGAGGAGAGCTGTGGAGCTCTACTGAAATGCTTTTACTCTATCCTTTGCTGCATCTGGAAACTAATAAAATATTTCCTGTGTGTTCCATGCAGTAATGTGTCCTCTGTTCCTTTCAGCCTCCTTGGAAGGGCTCAGCAAAAATCATGCTGGGAATCTTGTGGATTTTCTTGCATGTATCAGTGGAAAGGGTCTGTGAGGCAGCAGCTAAGAGCACAGCCTCTGGGGCCAGAATGCCGGGACCCAGCTCCACTCACTAGTGATCGCTGCGGGGCAAGTTACTTTTAACCAGACTCCCAGACCTCCTGAATCAGCAACCTCCAGAGAGCGCCCTGTGCATCTGTGAGGCTTAACCAGCTCCCTGGGAAGGGTTATGATGTGGAACATTTGGGGCCTACTGAGTAAAAGCCTTTCCTCTCAAAGTGTGGTCTGAAAACCAGCAGTACAGGGCATGCCCTGGGAGCTTGTCAGAAATGCAGAATCTCAGGCCTCACTCCAGACCTGCTGCCTCAGAATCTGCATTTTATTTTATTTATTTTATTTATTTATTTTTTTTAGAGACAGGTTTTTTACCCTGTTGCCCAGGCTGGAGTGCAGTGGTGCAATCACGGCTCACTGCAGCCTCGAACTCCTGGGCTCAAACGATCCTCCTGCTTCAGCCCCTCAAGTAGCTGGGCCTACAGGTTGCATCACCACATCCGACTTAAAATTTTTTTTGTAGAGATGGGCATCTCCCTATGTTGCTCAGGCTGTTCTTGAACTTTTGGCCTCAAGGGATCCCCCTGCCTTGGCCTCCCAAAGTGCTGGGATTATAGGCATGAACCGCCACATTCAGCCACCCATGGAGCTTTCTAAAAATGCTGATGCCTGAACCCCACTGACACATTAATTCTTTTTTTAAAAATTTGTTTTTTGTTGTTGTTGTTTTGAGACGGAGTTTCACTCTTGTTGCCTAGGCTGGAGTGCAATGGCACAATCTCGGCTCACCGCAACCTCCACCTCCCAGGTTCAAGCGATTCTCCTGCCTCAGCCTCCCAAGAAGCTGGGACTACAGGCACCTGCCACCATGCCTGGCTAATTTTTTGTATTATTGGTAGAGACGAGGTTTCACTATGTTGGCCAGGCTGCTGGTCTCGAACTCCTGACCTTGTGATCTGCCTGTCTTGACCTCCCAAAGTGCTGGGATTACAGGCATGAGCCATCGTGCCCGGCCGAGACATTAATTCTGAAATAATTACACAATTTTCAAATAATTTCTCTCCTCTGATTTACATTTTACTGACTTAGGTAAAGCTTTATTGGAAAACAAGATTTGGATCCAGGACCAAGATGACACTTCCTTCTTCTTTCCAAATCAAACTAACCACCGGATATCCACAGGCAGAGCAACTATGGATTGCAAATATTCTTTCCTGGACCAGGACCTGGCCTGGTGACAGAGTCAGGCAGTGAACGTGGCCTGGACAGTCAGCCCGAGCAGAGACAGCCACAGAGACTGAGTGATGGTGACAAGGGGGCTATGATCCATTCCAAGCTGAACTTTCTGTTGATTAGGCCACTGAACCACCTAAACACCAGGGAGACATTTACTTTGCTTAGGAACAAGATCGTGAGACTATGAGGTCTACACAACTCAGCTGTGCTTAAATTCACCATCAGTGGAATTTATTATTAACACGTGTTTCCATTCATGATTCATGAATCTCCTTTTTCTTTGTACTCTTCTTCTCACATCTTCCTTTATTTTTGATTTGTGACTCTACGATTTCTTTTTCTTTTTTTAAGCAAAGAGTTGGAAGCCTTTTGTGCCACACAGAGACTAAATGGATAAAAATTCCTAAGTGTCAACTGTTTAAAGTAGCTTCCATCTCTTCCATTTAGAAAATGGTTTTATTTAGTCTGGATAAGAGCTCCACCTTGTGCTGGCCAGAAGGAAGGCAAGTATGATTTAAAAGCCTTTCCCAAAATCACAAATAGAGATTATTTTGCACCTTTAAAATACACTCAGCTATGCAGTATATGCAGGTTAAGCTTATAATTTAGCCAGTGGTTATTAAGCAAATATAAATTGTTTGAGATCTCTGTGACACATCCTAAGCATTTCCTAAGAAACAGTGAAGAGAGGCATGCCAATTGGTCTTGTGTTCGCCCCAAAGGGTGTGGCCTTTTTGAATGGACAATCCAGCATCTACACCATGCTTTTTAAAAGAGCTCTATGTTGGCTGGGCGCAGTGGCTCACACCTGTAATCCCAGCACTTTGGGAGGCCAAGGCGGGAGGATCACCTGAGGTCAGGAGTTCGAGACCAGCCTAACATGGCAAAACCCCGTCTCTACTAAAAATACAAAAAATTAGCTGGACGTGATGACTCATGCCTGTACTCTCAGCTACTTTGGAGGCTAAGGCAGGAAAATTGCTTGAACCTGAGAAGTGAGGCTGCAGTAAACCAAGATCATGCCATTGCACTCCAGCCTAGGTGACAGAATGAGACTCCGTCTCAAAAAAGCAAATAAACAAAAAATAAAAGTCTTCATCCTCCATCTCTCAACGTCTGACAGGCCCACATGTAATTTATGAAACACTGAGTTCATGAATAAAACAGACCCCACATCCACGTTCAAATATATCCTCCACTTCATTTTCAAGCTCAGTCTCTGTGGTTTCTCTCGACCAACTGTTTAATATCCTGTACACTTTTTTTCTTACCATTGTACATGAATAGTTTTACAGAAATCTTGATCTCTTTTATTAAAAAAAAAAAAAGATACCTATTCCAAACATTGTTGGCTGACTTCCACTGTTCTTCCTTCCCTCTCTTGGTGTCTACAGACATACAAAGCTATCCTCATCCCCCTCATCTTAAGCTATCTCAAATCAATCTGATTGTATTCAGAGATAATGGACAGTGTACAGTGTTAATGCTCTACTGCCCATTTCTGCATTTGAAAGCCACAACCTTGATCTAAAATAACACCTGCTGGGAACAGTGTCTCACACCTGTAATCCCAGCGCTTTGGGAGGACAAGACAGTCAGATTACTTGAGCCCAGGAATTCCAGACCAACCCAGACAACATGGCGAAACCTCATCTCTACAAAAAAAAAGAAAAAGAAAAGAAACCACATGCAAAGAAAAAAATAAATAACACCCAAGCTATGCACCTTCAGGTTGCTTCAGATTTTTTCTTAAGTGATGTTTGTCTCTCTGCCTTGTGAAAATTATCAGAATCAGCCGGACGCAGTGGCTCATGCCTGTAGTCTCAGCACTTTGGGAGGCTGAGGCGGGTGAATCACGGGAGGTCAGGAGTTTAAGACCAGCCTGGCCAACATGGTGAAACCCTGTCTCTACTGAAAATACAAAAAAAATTAGCCGGGCCTGGCGGCATATGCCTGCAATCCTAGCTACTCGGGAGGCTGAGGCAGGAGAATTACTTCAACCTGGGAGACAGAGGTTGCAGTGAGCTGAGATCGCACTATTGCACTCCAACCTGGGTGACAAGAGTGAAACTCCATCTCAAAAAAAAAAAGAAAAAGAAAGTTGTCAGAATCAAAATAGAGTGACCAATTATAAGAAAACAAAACCCTGACAAATAGGGACAGGGAAGGTTATGAAGAGAAGGTTCCCGTGCTTATATGCTTGATAACAAAAAACGATCACAAGACTGCAAAAACCACAACCTTGCACACAGAACATTGCAACTTTATATTAAAAATACTTCTGCAAGGACATCTGCCCAGCAACTGCCTGTTCAACCTTGGACTGGTGTCACCCTTGTTAATGATCTTTGTAGCCAAGGATAATTATTTCAAAACAATTATGTAATCCTCATTTTTTCCTTTGAAAACCTTTGTCTTCCTTTAACCTCCCTGAATATGCACATAGTTTACTATGGCATGCATATTCCCATTGCAAAGCTCCACTCCCAAAGAAATATTGTTTACTTTTAGAGAGTCCCTCTCTTGTTTAGGTTGACAGTCTGAACCCTCGTACTCCCAGCTGATTCTGGTTTAGAAGATGGGAATTCAGAACTGTTGATATAGCTCACAAATATAGTTCATGTTCTCATACCTTTGGGGCTTTATGTACCACATGAAAGGAAAGCACTGCAAATAAACCCAGATCCCAAAGCCCTATGTGGTCACCAGACTCTGGCTTTGAAGCATACCCTTTCCTGGTACATATACACAATGGAATACTATTCAGCCATAAAAAAGAACGAGATCCTGTCCTTCGCAACAACATGGATGGAACTGGAGGTCATCACGTTAAGTGAAATAAGCCAGAATCAGAAAGACAAACATCACATATTCTCACTTATTTGTGGGAGCTAAGAATTAAAACAATTTCACTCATGAAGATAGAGAGTAGGATGGTTACTAGAGGCTGGGAAGGGTAGTAGGGGGTGAGGAGGGAAGTGTGGATTGATATAGTTTGGATCAGTGTCCCTGCCCAAATCTCATGTGAAATTGTAATCCCCAGTGTTGGAAGGGAGGGCTGGTGGGAGGTGATTAAATCCCAGGGGCAGATTTCTTGTGAATGGCTTAGCATCACCCCTTGGTGCTGTTCTCGTGATAATTAGTGAGTTCTCATGAGATCTGGTTATGTAAAAGTGTGTAGCATCTCCCTGCTAGCTCTCTCCCTTGCGCCTGCCCCAGCCATGTGACATGCTGCTACCTCTTTGCCTTGCACCATGATTGTAAGTTCCCTGAGGCCCCCAAGAAGCTGAGCAGATACCAGCATCATGCTTCCCGTACAGCCTGTGGAACTGTGAGCCAATTAAACGTCTTTTCTTTATGAATTACCCAGTCTTGACAGGGCTCATGCCTGTAATCCCAGCACTTTGGGAGGCCAAGATAGGCAGATCACTGAAATGAGGAGTTCAAGAACAGCCTGGCCAACATGGTGAAACCCTGTCTCTACTAAAAGAACAAAAATTAGGTGGGCATGGTGGCACACACCTGTAATCCCAGTTACTTGGGAGGCTGAGGCAGGAGAATTGCTTGAATCCAGGAGCCAGAGGCTGCAGTGAGCCAAGATTGCACCATTCCACTCCAGTCTGGGCAACAGAGCGAGACTCCATCTCTAAATAAATAAATAAATAACCCAGCGTCAGGTATTTCTTTATAGGAATGTGAGAATGGACTAATACAGAGATGATTAATGGACACACACAAAAATAGAAAGAATGAATAGGACCTAGTTATTAATAGCACAACAGGGTGAGTATAGTGAAAAAATAATGAAATCATACATTTTAAGATAACTAAGAGTATAATCGGATTGTTTGTAACACAAAAGATAAATGCTTGAGGGGATGGATACCCCACCTACCCTGATGTGACTATTACACTTTGCATACCTGTATCAAAATATGTCATGTAACCCATTAAATATATACACCTACTATGTACCCACAAAACATTTAAAAATTAAAATTTAAAAAAAAAAAACCTTACCCTCTCCTACTCACTCTGACTTTGTGGCCACCTGCCTCACCCTTTCAGGGTCCCAGCTTGGAAAATAAGATGAACCTTATCTTACCTTACTATTTTTTCTTTCCATAAAATTAAACTCATCTCTTCTCAGCTAAGTCTTACATCAGGCTCTCCACAGAGACCGCTCCGTTCCCCATTTTCAGGTTATTCTTCATGGTTTTTATGTCCTGCAGTTAACTTTTTCAGCTACTTCGTAATGCTCTTTTTTTTCTTTTTTTGAGATGAAATCTCACTCTGTCACCCAGACTACAGTGCAGTGGCGCGATCTCAGCTCACTGTAACCTCTGCCTCCCAGGTTCAAATGATTCTCCTGCCTCAGCCTCCTGAGTAGCTGGGACTACAGGCTCATGTCTGTAATCCCAGCACTTTGGTAGGCCGAGGCGGGTGGATCACGAGGTCAGGAACTCAAAACCAGCCTGGCCAAATGGTGAAACCCCGTCTCTACCAAAACTACAATAATTAGCCAGGTGCAGTGGCAGGTGCCTGTAATCCCAGCTACTTGGGAGGCTGAGGCAGGAGAATCATTTGAACCTGGGCGAAAGAGGTTGTAGTGAGCTGAGATCGCGCCACTGCACTCCACCCTGGGCAACAAACTGAGACTCCCTCTCAATAAGAATAATAATGGTTTATAATCTATGTTATCACAAAGCTTTACCATATTATTATAACCATAGTAAAATAGGTGAATAGTAATAGATGAAAGACAACGACACCTTCTTTGACACTGCTCGCATTGAGAAAGGGGACCTACGTCTCCTCCCCTTGAGTCTGACTGCTTTGACCAGTAGAATATCCGAGGAGTGGCGCTGTGCTGGTTTCCAAGCTTGGCTGTAAGAGACTGGCAGCTTCCATCTCCTGTCTGAGGACATTGACTGGAGCCCGGAGCTTCCCTGTGAGAGTCGGACTACCCAGAGGCTGCCACCGAATAAGGAAGCCTGAGGAAGCTGCAGGAAGAAACTCTGTGGAAAGGCGGGTGGGGAGGGACAGAGAGACCGAGGGAGAAAGGGAAACAGATGCCCAGCCAGCTCCTGGTTGTTCTAGTCCCCCCACTACTCCAGTCTTGCAGCTGAGGCCCCAGGCATTCTGCAGCAGAAATGAGCCGTCCCGGCCGGGCGCGGTGGCTCAAGCCTGTAATCCCAGCACTTTGGGAGGCCGAGACGGGCGGATCACGAGGTCAGGAGATCGAGACCATCCTGGCTAACACGGTGAAACCCCGTCTCTACTAAAAATACAAAAAACTAGCCGGGCGAAGTGGCGGGCGCCTGTAGTCCCAGCTACTCGGGAGGCTGAGGCAGGAGAATGGTGTAAACCCGGGAGGCGGAGCTTGCAGTGAGCTGAGATCCGGCCACTGCACTCCAGCCTGGGCGACAAAGCGAGACTCCGTCTCAAAAAAAAAAAAAAAAAAAAAAAAGAAATGAGCCGTCCCTTGCTCTGCCCTGTTTGAAGATCATTGTGATAAATGGTTGTTTCAAGCCACTGCAGTATTGTTCGGTAACAACAGATACTTGGGCAGAATTTGGTACTTGGAAGTGGGGTGCTATCATAACGAATACCAAACCATGCGGCATTGACTTTGGGACACAATGTCAGAGAGAAGCAGAAAAAGCCAGGAGGAGACTATGGGTGAGGGTGTGAAAGACTGAGAAAAGTATTTATAGAGGCTGGAAAAGAGAGGGCTCTTTTTATGTAGTGACAGAAAGTGTGAGGACACTGTCGCCTATGGGAACGTGGAAAACAGAAAGGGTGCTTAACAGCTTGTGGGGTTGGCTAGAGAGATGTCCAAGCAGAATGTAGAAGATGCCAACTGGCTTTTTCAGTTGCCTATGACAAAATATGAGACGGGAGAGATGATCTAAAGAAAAATTGTGGGCTGGGTGCGGTGGCTCACGCCTGTAATCCCAGCACTTTGGGAGGCTGAGGCAGGAGGATCAGAAGATCAGAAGTTCAAGACCAGCCTGGCCAATGTGGTAAAACCCCATCTCTACTAAAAATATAAAAAATTAGCAGGGTGTGGTGGTGCACGCCTGTAGTCCCAGCTACTTGGGAGGCTGAGGCAGGAGAATCCCTTGAACCTGGGAGGCGGAGGTTGCAGTGAACTGAGATCACGCCACTGCACTCCAGACTGGGCGACAGGGTGAGACTTTCTCTAAAAAAAAAAAAAAAAAGAAAAGAAAAAGAAAAACAGAAAAGTTGTTCAGGTTCTTAGCAAAAATAGAAAAGTACAAATATTGGATTATAAAATAAACCTGTTGCTTATCCCTGGTCTCTCCCATTAAAAAATTCCCAAATAAAAAATATCTCTGGGGCCTAAGGTCAAATCCAGAATAAGATGCTTTGTCAGAAAAATTTAAGGGCAGGCCTAGTAATCGCAAGGATGTGCCTCATAGACCATCTCAGTAAACAATAGAACTTTGAAGACTCCTAAAGGTGTTGTCTTACAGGAAGGAACCTCAAAGGAGATCCAAGTATTTCTAACATGTAAAATGGGCACATTTGCATCTTCACAGGAGTGCTGTGACTATTAAACAGAATAATACCCATTCTTCTAAATATCTGCTGATGTCTACTCTATGCCAGGCATTGTTCTAGTTTTTGAGAATTTCTAAGAGTTATTAATCTTCAGGATTCTGGAACAAAAAATTAGAATTCTTGAGAATTCTTGGCAATCCTCAAAATCATAAGTTATTCTACATTTTTCCATAACGCCCTCTTGGTATGTTTTTAAAAACAACAACTGACCACACTAGTAAATAGCGAACCATTTTTCTGTGATGGGATTATACAAAAAGTTTCTAAGGCTTTCTGCAAATAAAACCTCCACCAGAACAAACAAGAAATCCCCCCAGACATAATAAATGAACGGGTTATATGGTTTATTATTATTATGGACATATATATTGAGACAAGATTACACTACATTTCAATGACGCATAAAAATAATTTCTACCTGAGTTAGACAATAGAATATATTAAAAGAAGGGAACATTAACACAAAATAATGCCAAATAAAATGATTCAAATTGTTTCAATTCAAATAATTGAAAGATAATACTGCAAACATTTAAATTTTAAACGTTATTCTTTTTTGGAGACGGAATCTTGCTCTGTCACCCAGGCTGGAGTGCAGTGGCGCAATCTCGGCTCACTGCAACCTTCGCCTCCCAGGATCAAGCGATTCTCCTACCTCGGCCTCCCGAATAGCTGAGATTACAGGCTCACGCCACTGCGCCCGGCTAATTTTTGTATTTTTAGTACAGATGGGGTTTCGCCATGTTGGCCAGGCTGGTCTCAAACTCCTGACCTCGTGATCTGCCCGCCTCGGCCTCTCAAAGTGCTGGGATTACAGGCGTGAGCCATCGCTCTCAGCCAAAAGTTATTCTCAAAAATGAAACTGAAAAACACATAAAGCATGAATTGCCCTGAATGTCTTGGTCCTTGTTTCCTGACAAATATTCCGGGTGCAGAATGTTTCTTTCATTCTATGTTAATGTTAGTTTATTATTACTAAGAATGTGTCTACAAACATCTTTGAATTGGGCCTTAGGGTACGTGTTGGTTATTATAAACTCACTCACTTTTCTTAATGATGAAAATATTGTCTTCTTTCACTGGTTTTGATTGTTTCCTTGAAGTGTATATTATCTTCGCTAATTCAGATTTTAGATGTTTCTGACTTCGTGATGGAGTAGTTCCCAACAATATTCACTCTTCTTTGCATTGCTTCTGATAAAGCATATTTTCCTCCACAAAAGTCTTTCCTTAATGATTTTGCTAATTAAGCCATTTCATTTTTGTTTCCTGAAGCAAAAAGATTTGTTAACCTCATATAAACTACTAACTGCTGAAATATTTAATGAGAAATGAGATCTTTTTTCTGCATTAAGTAATTTGATTCTAATTTCTTTTAAAAGCATGCTACTCAAAGCACAATTCTGTTTTCGATTAGAAGATTTGCGTCATGATTACTTAATGCTTCAACTACTAATCAAACAAGTTTTAAGCAAGTTATTGTCTCTCTCACAATTTTACAATATTCCATTTTCTCTCTCCTTTCTTCCTCCCCTCCGCCCCCCACTTCCTCCCTTCCCCCCCTTTTTTTTGAGACGGAGTCTCATTCTTGTCTCCCAGGCTGGAGTGCAATGCAGTGATCTCAGCTCACTGCAACTGCCGCCTCCCGGGCTCAAGCAATTCCCCTGCCTTAGCCTCCCGAGTAGCTGGGATTACAGGCATCCACCACCATGCTGGGCTAACTTTCGTATTTTTAGTAGAAACGGGGTTTCACCATGTTGGTCAGGCTGGTCTTGAACTCCAGACCTCAGGTAATCTGCCCGCCTCGGCCTCCCAAAGTGCTGGGATTACAGGCATGAGCCACTGTGCCTGGCCCCCTTTCTTCTTTTTTTAAGACAAGGTCCAAGGCTGAAGTGCAGTGGCATGATCATAGCTCCCTGCAAGCTTGAACACCTGGGCTCAAGGGATCCTTCTGGCTCAGCCTCTTGCGTAGCTGGGACTACAGGTGTGCGCCACTACATTCAGCTGTTTTTTATTTTTCGTAGAGACAGGGGCTCACTATGCTGCCCAGGCTGGTCTCAAACTTCTGAGCTCAAGTTATCCTTCCATCTTGGCTTCCCAAAGTGCTGGGATTACAGGTGTGAGCTGTTGTGCCTGGCCTGTGTTTTTTTTTTTCTCATTCTTTATGCAAAAGAGAATTTCTTATTGGAGAAAATGTAAACAGTTTTACCACTTTTCTTTTTCTAAAAATGGCCAGAAAAACACGACCTTGTAGATTATACTGACTGGCTCCAGCCACATAATCTGAATCAGAGTAATTGCTTTCATCTGTCTCATAGACAGACCACACTGTGTACACCACCTCAGCCAGTTGTTTCTGATGCTGTATCTTCCAGTTTTTGAGTAAAACACTTTTGTTACAGCAAGGAGAAGGAACACACTTGCTGAAAACTGTCCAAATTTTTTCATTACTGCTGCATCATCACTAGCGGTTGATATTGATGGAATTCCTAACCAGTAACATTTCCATGAAGATCGTGACAATTTATTTCTTGCAGGAAGAATTAGAAAACTTTCCCCTGCATTTTAAACTGATTTTTTCCTGGGATTTAGGAAAATATCAATTCCCCAAGAAATTCTGGGAAGGCATGGAAACATCACACCGCAGCAGGTGCTGGGGACACAGCAATGAACAAGACAGACCAGATCCCTCCTCTCAGATAAACACAGTGATCCGGGTATTTCCAATAGGGAAATGACACTGATGAAATAAGGTGATGTGTCTGGGGATGGCTGCGATATTTTTAGTTAGTATTGAGG
>NC_037680.1:84860574-84894375 GCF_003255815.1 Theropithecus gelada | reverse complement strand
TTTTTCCTGGGATTCAGGAAAATATCAATTTCCCAAGAAATTCTGGGAAGGCATGGAAACATCACACCGCAGCAGGTGCTGGGGACACAGCAATGAACAAGACAGACCAGATCCCTCCTCTCAGATAAACACAGTGATCCAGGGATTTCTAATAGTGAAATGACACTGACGAAATAAGGTGATGTGTCTGGGGATGGCTGCGATATTTTCAGTTAGTATTGAGGTTTGGCGGCATGTAACAGTCCAGCTGCAAATAACAGTGTCTCAAATTAGATAGAAACTTGTTTGTTTTTCTTACATCAAAGTTATCTAGAGGCTGGTATTGCACACTCCACCCTCATCCCACAGTGCCATTAGCCAGGCCCCAACCCGCTCTTCCTCCCGTCCTCACTGCCGTCTCAGCATCCAAGGTGTTTTCAGGAGCTCCAGTGATCACACCTGCATTCCAGATAGCAGGACAGGGGAAAATAGGAAGAAGAGCTGTTTGCTTCCCTTTTTTTCTTTCCACTTTTTTTTTTAATGAGTTCTCACTCTGTTGCCGAGGCTAGAGAGCAGTGAGGCAATCATAGCTCACTCACTGTATCCTTGAACTCCTGGGCTCAAGCCATCCTCCAACCTCGGCCTCCCGAGTAGCTGGCACTACACATGAACCACTACACTAATTAAAAACAAACAAACAAACAAAAAAAAAAAATAGGCTCGGCATGGTGGCTCACGCTTGTAATCCCAGCACTTTGGGAGACTGAGGCAGGCGGATCATGAGGTCAGGAGATCGAGACCATCCTGGCTAACACGGTGAAACCCCGTCTCTACTAAAAATACAAAAAATTAGCCGGGCGAGGTGGCGGGCGCCTGTAGTCCCAGCTACTCTGGAGGCTGAGGCAGGAGAATGGCGTGAACCCGGGAGGCGGAGCTTGCAGTGAGCTGAGATTTCGCCACTGCACTCCAGCCTGGGCAACAGAGCGAGACTCCATCTAAAAAAAAAAAAAGAAAAAGAAAAAGCAGCAGCAGCAACAATTTCCCATAAATGATCACTAAAATGTGTTACATACTTCTGTTGTCACAGTTATTGTTTACTATAATCATCTAGTTGGTTTTCTGCTGAAGGCATTGCCTCTGTATTCTCAAGACTTTAATGAATAAGCAACCCAGTCTGAAGTTGAACTTGGACCCTAGCTTTCTAGGATCTTGTGAAAAATCAGAGAAGCTGCTTAACCTCTCTAAGCTGCAGTTTTTTCATCTAATGGGGATAGTAATAGAACCCACTTCACAGGGTTTTGTGAGAGGTAAACAATAGAATATAATATGCAATGCTATAAAATGCCTGGCATATAGTAACTCACCAAATGTTAGCTGTTAGCCAGGTGCAGTGGTCTGCACCTGCAGGCCCAGCTACTCAGGAGGCTGAAGCAGGAGGATCACTTGAGCCCAGGAGTTCACAACCCGCCTGGGCAACATAGTGAGACCTGGTCTCCAAAAAATAAAAATAAATACACACATACATATTAACTGTTATTGTTACATTGTATTACCTTTTTAATGTCCTAAGTGTTGCATTTTGTACTTGGGGCTTTTAAAAAATTATCATGAGGTGCCAAGCTTAATGAAGGGTGTCAAGTATGAGGCAGCTTGCCAAACATAATGTAATTATAAGTATATTTATAAACCAGGCCGGGTGCTGTGGCTCACGCCTGTAATGCCAGCACTTTGGGAGGCCAAGGTGGGCAGATCACCTGAGGTCGGGAGTTCTAGATCAGCCTGACCAACATAGAGAAACCCCACCTCTACTAAAAATACAAAATTAGCCAGGCGTGGTGGCACATGCCTGTAATCCCAGCTACTTGGGAGGCTGAAGTAGGAGAATCACTTGAACCTGGGAGGTGGAGTTTGCGGTGAGCCGAGATTGTGCCATTGCACTCCAGCCTGGGCAACAAGAGCAAAACTCCATCTCAAAAATAAAAAACAAAAAAATAAGCATATGTATAAACCTATAGTAACTAGAATACAGAAAATAAGTCTACTGTGCTCCAAACTAGTTAAACAAATTACTCAATTCTAGGCAGTATATTGTAAAGGGATCATTACTAAAATATCTTCTAAAAAGGACACTAGGATTGTGAAGAATCTAAAAACTCTCTTCTAAGAGTAGTTGAAGAAACTAAGTCCATTGAGACTAGAGAAGAAAAAGTTAGTATTTTTATATATTTAAAAGGCTACCATGTGAAAAACAGCCTGGACTAATTTTCTATGTGAGCACAATACAGAATTAATACCAATGGATGTAATTTGTGGGAGTCTGATATGGGGGTCAGCATTTTAAAAGGCTTCAAGGCAGCTAGAAGTATCCAGTAGTGTAATGGGCTGCCTTACCCAGTAGCGAACTTCCTGTTCAATGAGGTGCTTAGTCATTCATGAACAATAAAGAGGATTTCTGTGTGGATGTGAACTGAGCTTAACTATGAGATGTCTTCTTATTCACGGGGTTTGTTTATATGATTCTAAGGAAATGTATTTGATTGCAAGTGACAAATCCTCGATCAAAAAGTTTAGACTGGGCCAGGCATAGTGGCTCACGCTTGTAATCCCAGCACTTCTGGAAGCCGAGGCAATCAGATCACTTGAGCTCAGGAGTTCAAGACCAGCCTGGTCACATAGCAAAACTCTGTCTCTACAAGAAATACAAAAAAGTAGCTGGGTGTGGTGGCACACACCTGCGGTCCCAGCTGTTTGGGAGGCTCAGGCGGAAGGATTGTCTTGAGCCTAGGAGGTGGAGGTTGCAGTTGGCTGAGATTATGCCCCTGCACTCCAGCCTGGGTGACAGAGTGAGACTGTCTAAAAAAAAAAAAAAAAGTTTAAACTGAAAAAGGATTAACTGACTTACCGAACTAGGAAGTCACAGCTGTTGTCGTGCAGAAATGGATTCCAGGGTTCAATGACATGCCTTCCTCTATGTGGGCTTCACCCTTAAACAGGCTTTCCCCACGAGACAGTCCACAGAAACCCGAGAACTACTGGCTCACTAGTGTTCAAACTTTCTGTCTCTCTCCCTGAACAACTGAATCAGCTCTCCAGGGACTTCTGTTTGTCTTGCTGGGGTGAGCTGCCACCTTGAACTTTGAGGATGGTGTACTCTCACTGGCCAGCCTCATCACATGCCCACCTGTGTTGGGGAGAGTGGGCCTTGTGATTGCCAGAACCATGTGTGGAGGAGCTGCTCTTAGAGAGAAGAGACGTTGGGCCAAAAAAGGTAATAGATATCTGCTGTAAGAGGATTCCTGAAGAGGCAGATGAGAACAACAATGCCTCCAAGTTCTCAGCGTGACTCAAAGAAAGCCATTCTTCTGTCATTTACTGTCCATCTGTAAATATGAACAGGAATATATACATATATGAAAAGAAGGAAAGCTAAATGAACGCTGCAGTACTAGACCAAAATCAGAGTTATCAGTATAAAACCCATAGTTTTTAAGATAGATAGCTAGCTAGCTAGCTAGCTAGAGTATTCATCTGTTCTCATGCTGCTAATAAAGACATACCCGGCTGGGAACAGTGGCTCACGCCTATAATCCCAGCACTTTGGGAGGCCAAGCCGGGTGGATCACGAGGTCAGGAGTTCAAGACCAGCCTGGCCAACATGGTGAAACCTCATCTCTACTAAAAATACAAAAATTAGCCCGGTGTAGTGGCATGCACCTGTAATCCCAGCTACTCAGGAGGTTGAGACCAAAAATTGCTTAAACCCAGGAGGTGGAGGTTGCAGTGAGCTGAGATCGTGCCACTGCACTCCAGCCTAGGTGACAGAGTGAGAGAAAGAAAGAAAAGGAAGGAAGGAAGGAAGGAAGGAAGGAAGGAAGGAAGGAAGGAAGGAAGGAAGGAAGGGGGACGGGGAGAGAGAGAGAGAGAAAAAAGAAAGAAAGAAAGAAAGAAAGAAAGAAAGAAAGAAAGAAAGAAAGAAAGAAAGAAAGAAAGAAAGAAAGAAAGAAAGAGACAGAGAGAGAGAGAGAAAGAAAGAAAGAAAGAAAGAAAGAAAGAAAGAAAGAAAGAAAGAAAGAAAGAAAGAAAGAAAGAAAGACAGACAGACAGACATACCCAAGACTGGCTAATTTATAAAGCAAAGAGGTTTAACTGACTCACAGTCCCACTTAGCTGGAAGGCTATGGAGGAAGGTAAAGGGGGAGAAATACACGTCTTACATGGTGGCAGGCAAGAGAGCTTGTACAGAAGAACTCCCCTTTATAAAACCATCAGATCTTGTGAGACTTATTCACTATCATGAGAATATTACAGGAAAGACCCACCCCATGATTCAATTACTTCCCTTCCCACTGGGTCCTTCCCATGACACATGGAAATTAGGGGAGCTACAATTCAAGATGAGATGTGGGTGGGGACACAACCAAACCATATCAGATAGATAGATAGATAGATAGATAGATAGATGATAGACAGATAGATGGATGGATAGATAGATAGATAGATAGATAGACAGATAGAACCCTGTACTAACTATAGGGTAGCCCTGCTCCACAAGGAGCAGTAAAAAAATTAAAGAATAAAAAAATTAGCTAGCTAGCCAGATAGATAGATAGATAGAAAAATGTACTTATGCATGAGTTAAACAAACACATATTTGGTAGCGCCGTCTGCTGAGAGGGCCTAGAAGTAATGACATTTTAGGAAATAAGTACACACCTAGCATTCAGATCTTGATCTGCAATAAGAGGAACCAGGGCTTCTAGGAGAAGCATTTAATTCCAGGGCTGGGGCAGAGGAACTACAAGATGAGTCTGGAACATCTTGTGGT
Source organism: Theropithecus gelada (assembly GCF_003255815.1). Lineage (NCBI taxonomy): Eukaryota > Metazoa > Chordata > Mammalia > Primates > Cercopithecidae > Theropithecus > Theropithecus gelada. The sequence continues at coordinate 84,889,571 of NC_037680.1, read as the reverse complement.
TCCAGGAAGTAAGAAAATGCTTAAAAAGGGGCTGGGCACAGTGGCTCACGCCTGTAATCCCAGCACTTTAGGAGGCTGAGGCGGGCGGATCACCTGAGGTTGGGAGTTCACAACCAGCCTGGCCAACATGTGAAACCCCATCTCTACTAAAAATACAAAAATTAGCTGGGCGCCGTGGTAGGTGCCTGTAATCCCAGCTACCCATAGGCTGAGGCAGGAGAATTGCTTAAGCCAGAAAATCAGAGGTTGCAGTGAACTGAGATTGTACCACTGCACTATACCCTGGGCAACAGAGTGAGACTCCATCTCAAAAAAAAAAAAAAAAAAAAAGCTTTAAAAAAAAGAGAGGTAGGTACAGGAGATATAGGCACCAACCCAGTGGTGTTCCTAATGACAGAAGCTCAAACTATTTAAACTGCCATATCTCAACTTGTCCAGGGCTAGTGAGGATTCATTGCAACTGCTACCCTCCAGGAAGCTTTTAAAAAATGGTGACACAGTAGGAAGGGATTGCTTTTCTACACCCTTCCTCATTGAAGCTATCAATTTTAATACCTCTATTAGCTCAAACAGACAAAACATTCTTCATGGAGCTATAATACACATTGCTATAATTTTAGAGATAAAATCTAGTCAGAATATTCAGATGACTCTCCACTGAGGTTTTATTCCACAGGAAAATACTGAAATTCTTTTTTTTTTTTTTTTTTTTTTTTGAGACAGGGTCTTGCTCTGTTGTCCAGGCTGGAAGAGTGCAGAGGCATGGTCATGGCTCACTGCAGCCTCAACCTCCTGGGCTCAAGCGATCCTTCCATGTCAGCCTCCCGAGTAGCTGGGACCACAGGCACATGCCACTGATGGTAGTAGCAGCCCATCTAGAGTGGCCGCTGCCAAGACTCTGGTAGCAACAGGGAGATGGGCACAGGCCTCCCACTCCACAGAGCAGGCGGGAGCCCTGCCCTCCCCAGGTGCCACTGCAGTTGCCCTGCTGTGACTGCAGACCCCAGTGTCTCTGTGCTCTTTGGGTCCCAGGAAGGCCCTCCTACCCACTACAGGCTCAGAAGTGCCTGTTCCCACTGTCTGGCCTCTCCCCACTCCCAACACCTGCTCCGATCACGGAGCAAGATTGAAGCCGAGCCTGGGCACTGTCACAGCCCAGCAGGGTGGGCACACACTCAGGGCAATGCTGACATGCCAGCCCCTTGCCACCTTGGCCCCCTCCAGGCTTTGGGCACTGATGAGCATAGGAGGGAAGCTGAGGAGGGGCTGAGGGCAGCTCAGAACTGGCCTGCAGGCACTTGGCACAAACAGCCTATACTCCATGAATGGAGGTGGGAGGCAGACAGGCTCCTGGGCAGAAGGGAATGGGTCCTGAGTGAAGCCCCACCTTCAGTCCAAAGAAGGCCTGAAGCCTGGGGGCCAGGCTGCCAGTCCTGCAGACTGGAGGGACAGCTTACGGTGCTTTTGCCTGGGCCAGCCTCTGGCTGCCCGTGGACCAATCAGCATGCACTTCTGCACTCTGAAGACCATAAAAACCCTAGACTCAGCCAGAGCAGAGAAGATGTCAAGATGACCACCTGCAGAGAGGAAGCTACCCTCTCCAGGGCCTCCTCTCTGCTGAGAGCTGAACACTCATCAGGATGATCTGCTGGCAGAGAGGAGCCACCCACTCCAGGCCTCCTCTCTGCTAGAGCTGAATGCTTGACAGGTTGACCTGCCTGCAGAGAGGAGCCACCAATTCCAGGGCCACCGCTCTGCTGAGAACTGAAGACTCAACAGGATGACCTGCCTACAGAGACAAGCTACCCAATATGGGTCTCCTCTAAGCTGTTCTAACACGCAGTAAAGCACTTCTTTGTCTTGTTCACCCTCCAGTTGTCTGCATACCTCATTCTTTCTGGACACAGGACAAGAACTCAGGCAAAGGTGCCACTGGCCACAGAGGTTTCCAGCCAGAAAAGTGACACCCCAAAAATCTCGTAACACCACCACTCCCAGCTAATTTTTGTATTTTTTTGTAGAGACGGTTTTGCCATGTTGGCCAGGCTGATCTCGAACTTCTGGGCTCAAACAATCAGACTGCCTCGGTTTCCCAGAGTGCTAGGATTACAGGTGTGAGCTACCGTGCCCAGCCAAAAAACACTTACATTCTTTAAGTATCTGGAATCTATTTCCAGATATGTAAAGCTGGCTTCTCGGTGCTGTATAATGTAACCCATGCAGTGGTGAGCAAGGGTTGAGCAGCTGCTGAAAGGCCCACAGCTTTGGAAGTCTTCCCTGCTGTTTTCACAGTGTTTTTTCCTGCCATGTAGCCAATAATAATAATAGACAACATTCCTAGACTGCTTCAAGGGTGTCGGGCATGGTGCCATTTACTTCACATCCACTTGATTTTTCAATATTTTCATAACAAACATATGAGTCAGGTACTAGTAGTATCTGCATTTAACAGGGACACATGTTCAGAAATTAAAGGATTAGTCCAGTGCCACATACAAATAAAAGTTGCAAAACCAGGATTGGAAGCCAGAGTTTTCTGACTCCAGAGTCCCCACATTTCACCATTAAGCGATACTGCCTCTCTGTGGGTAAGGAGATACTTGGACATAGAGGAAGGGAGTGAGGGGTGGTTACAGGAAGATGTGTGTTTTTTTCCTGGGCTATGGCATTTCTAGCAGTAATTTGCTCAATAAAAGGGATAGTGGAAGCAATGAATATAAACGTCAGGAGCTTGGCCAAGTGCCAGGGACCCACACCTATCGAGCTACTGCTCAATTCTGAGCATCTGTCCCAGGAGGGACCTCAGGCAAGAAGCTGAAGCCAGTGAAGCAAAATGCAATTCCCATTAGAGGGACAGGCTGGCTGGTGGGCAGAAGTAGTTTAATGTCCAGGCAGTATTCTGTGATTTTGCTCACTTCTATTACTTCAAAGAACACTGACTATAACATATGTTGGCAGAAAAAGCTCCCACACCTGAGTAGTCAAGGTTTCTAATAGGTTGACTAGCAGATTTTCTCATTGGTTTAATGATTAGAAGGGCAAAGTCTGCAGGTAACAGGTATTGTTGGTAGCTGGGTGGACTTGAGCAGGTAGGAAATAAGAAGGGTTCTAGAACAGCTAACCTCAATATGGAATGAGACACAGGTTAAGAGATTCTATGGGCCGGGTGCAGTAGCTCACACCTGTAATCCCAGCACTTTGGGAGGCCAAGGAGGGCGGATCACGAGGTCTGGAGATTGAGACCAGCCTGGCCAACATGGTGAAACCCGGTCCGTACTAAAAACACAAAAATTAGCTGGGCATGGTGGCACGTGCCTGTAATCCCAGCTACTCAGGAGTCTGAAGCAGGAGAATCGCTTGAACCAGGGAGTCAGAGGTTTCAGTGAGTCGAGATCGCGCCACTGTGCTCCAGCCTGGCAACAGAGCTAGACTTCATCTCAAAAAAAAAAAAAAAAAAAAAAGAGAGAGAGAGATGCTACAATAGCCACAACATGAATTCAGCTCATCCTTCAATAATGGTTGAGTGCCTTTTATATCCTGGGTCTTAATGCTGCTGAGTTAAGCAGAAACATTTCAGGGATAAGATAAAGTCACTGCCACTAAGGAAAAGGGAGAAGGAATAGCATTGATTGAGCTCTTACTCTGTGCCAGTCACCGTATCAGGTTCTGGGAATGCAAAGAGGAATAAGTCAGAGCCTTTCCCCTTAGAGAGCTCAGAGTCTAGCCAGAGGAGCCAGACCCACAATTAACTCTATAAAGTAAAATGTGGTTAGCTTTGTAGACACCCAGGATGTGAAGGGCTGCAGAGGCATGGAAGAGGAAATACATGAATTCACACTGTGTAGGTAAAAGAGGATTTTCTATCTCCCAAGGAGATGACATTTGAAATGGATTTTAAATTCTGATTAAGTATTTAACAATTGAGAAAGTAGGAGGACATTGTTGGCACCAGAACAGCATGAAAAAGACATGAACACAAGGAGGCATGGCGGGGCACGGTGCATAGCAGACAGTGTGGAGCCCAGCATGGCTAAAGTACAAGACTAGAAAGTGGGTAGATCAGGGTTTTAAGTACTTTCAGATAATAGGGGACCACTGAAGCCTTTCAGCAGGCTTGATGCAATCGGGCCTGTTTCCTTAAAGACAAAGAACTGACAAATGAGAGGAAGGATAGAGGCAAGAAATCCAGGAAGCCACAAGAGTGTTTGCAGAGAGCTGGGCCAACCCCAAGTGTACATGCCCCTTGATAGGGGTCAGCTGGACATAGCCTGTGCCTCCCATTTTGGAGAAATAAGAGCTTAGGGTAGCCAGATCTTCTCACTTTTTGTGAAAACCTAAATTTGTACATTCAACAGCAACTACCTACCCCAACACTGATTTTTAATGTTGCTTAAACATCTTTAAATCACCTCACAAGACGAGCAAAACATCCTCAGTTAAATTTCTGTACAATTACGAATATAGGAAGGATTTAAAATCCAAACAGGGCCAGATGCAGTGGCTCATGCTTGTAATCCCAGCACTTTGGGAGGCCGAGGCGGGCGGATCACTTGAGGTCAGGAGTTCAAACCAGCCTGGCCAACATGGTGAAACCCCATCTCTACTAAAATACAAAAAAAAAACTAGCTGGGCGTGGTAGCAGGCACCTGTAATCCCAGCTACTTGGGAGGCTGAGGCAGGATAATTGCTTGAACCCGGGAGACAGAGGTTGCAGTGAGCTGAGATTGCGCCACTGCAATCCAGCCTGGGTGACAAAGCGAGACTCCATCTCCAAAAATAAAAAATAAATAAATAAATAAAATTTAAAAAAAATTAAATCCAGACAGCATGGTTGGGTCATTGATTCCTGGAGTCAGGCCAACCTGTGTTTGAATTCTGGTTTTCTCACCAACCAACCAGGAGACCAGGGGCTAGTTAGACAGCCTCTCTGAGCCTTATTATACAAGATGGTTGACATTGTTGCTGTGAAAGATAAATAAGAAATGCATGTTAAGCATTTAGCACAGGACCTAGCATATAATAAGTACTCAATAGACTGGGGGCACTGACTGATGCCTGTAATCTCAGCACTTTGGGAGGCAAGGTAGGAGTAGTGTTTGAGACCAGAAGTTCAAGACCAACCTGGGCAACATAGCAAGACCTCACCTCTAGAAAAATAAATAAATATAAACATTTTTTAAGTGCTCAATATGTGTAAGTTTCTGTGGTTGTTGTTATATCAATTGTATTATATTCTACATCGTATATATATACTTTTTTTTTTTTTTTAGACTAGTCTCACTCTGTCGCCCAGGCTGGAGTGCAGTGGTGTGATCTCGGCTCACTGCAACCTCCGCCTCCCAGGCTCACGCCATTCTCCTGCCTCAGCCTCCCAAGCAGCTGGGACTACAGGTGCCCGCCACCACCCCCAGCTAATTATTTTGTATTTTTAGTAGAGACGGGGTTTCGCCGCATTTGCCAGGATGGTCTCAATCTCCTGACATCTTGATCCGCCCGCCTCGGCCTCCCAACTACATCGTATATTTTATTATTGTCTAGTTAATATATTATTATCCTTTTCATCAGTTAGAATTGAGTTTTTATTTAGATTCAAAGCACCACAAATAACCACTGCAATCTTAAAAACAATTCATATCCCTGGTTTTGATACCCATAGTTGTAAGAAAAGCAACAGAAAACTGGCTGGATAGAGTGGCTCACACCTGTAATCTTAGAACTCTGGGATGCCGAAGCAGGAGTATTGCTTGAGGGCAGGAGCTCAAGGCCAGCCTGGGCAACATGTTGAGATTCTATCTCTACAAACAATCTTTAAAAAGTTAACTGGGCATGGTGTTGTGTGCCTGTAATCCCACCTACACAGGAGGCTGAGGCGGGAGGATCACTTGAGCACAGCGGGTAAAAGTTGCAGTGAGCTATGATTAAACCACTGCACTCCAGCCTGGATGACAGAGTGAGACCCTGTGAAATGAAGGAAGGAAGGAAGGAAGGAAGGAAGGAAGGAAGGAAGGAAGGAAAGACAGAAGGAAGGAAGGGAGGGAGGGAGGGGGGGGGCGGGGCGGGGGGGAGGGAGGGACTTAACTGTCATTATTTTTATTCTCCCTATGGAAAAGAAGCCAGAAAACATGGACTGGAAATTCAGTGCATCTTTCTCCCAAGAATATTTGCTAATTGCATTTTCTAATGAGCTTCATTCTTTCACTTCTTTTCGAGTCTTGCAAGTTTTTAACTTAGAAATTTTTCAGGCTTAGAAACTTATATAGCTCATGCCCGTAATCCCAGCACATTGGGAGGTCAAGGTGGGAGGACTGATTGAGCCCGGGTATTTGAGACAAACCTGGTCAACGAAGTGAGACCTCACTTCTAAAAAATAATTTTTTAAAAATTAATTAATTAAAATCAATTAATTAAATTTGTTAATTAAATTGTTCCACCTTATATTTTCAAAAATAATGAAATTTTGTTAACATTTTCAATAGCTCAACCTAAATTTATAATTAAAGATAAAGTGGACTGCTTCAAGAAGTCTAAGTGAACAGAAATCTCCCTTGCTAAAGATAAGGGTTCAAAGCTTTACATTTAATCCTCAAAATAAATTAGATCCAATCTTGCTTTGAGAGCACCCAGCAGATGAGCAACAGCTGTTATGTTTGACCTACATTTGACCTTCATTTCTGTCTTCTAGCAAAATAGGAAAGTAAGATTAACTTATATGAGATCAGAATAGAAATAACTGAACTGAGATCACTGTTATAATGTGCTGGGCAGGACTCTTTCAATTGCAAGTGACTAAAACTAACTCACACAAGCTTAAACAAAAAGAGGATGTATTGCTCGACATCATCAAAAGGCTTCAGGCATGGCTGGATGCAGGGGCTCAGGTGAGATCATCAGGAGCTGGTCTCTGCAGCCCTCTCCTTCCTCCGCTCTGCTTTCCTCTATGTTGGTTTTACTCTCAGGCAGGCTCTTTCCATATGATGGCTGTGGTAGTTAATTTTAGGTGTCAACTTGTCTGGGTTAAGAAACCCAAATAGCTGGGAAAACATTATTTCTGGCATATCTATGAGGGTGTTTCCAGAAGAAATTGGCTTTTGAATCAGTGAAGTAAGGAAGACCCACCCTCACCCAATGTAGGTGGACACCATTCGATTAGTTAAGGGTCCAGACAGAACCAGAAGGCAGAGGAAAGTTGAATTTGCTCTCTCTTCTGCAACTGGGACACCATCTTCTCCTGCCCTTGGACATCAGATCTCCAGGTTCTCTGGCCTTTGGACTCCAGGATTTACACCAGCAGTCCCTCAGTTTCTCAGGCCTTTGGTCTCAGACCCAGAGTTACACCAATGGCTCCCTTGGTTCTCAGACATTTGGACTTGGACTGAGCCATGCTACCAGCTTCCCTGGTTCTCTACCTTGCAGGTAGCCTGTCAGTGGACTCCTAAGCCTCCATAATCACAGGAGTCAATTCCCATAATAAATACTCTTTCATCTATCTGTCTATCTCTCTATCCATCCATCCCGTTGGCTCTGTTTCTCTGAAGAACCCTGACTAATTCAGTGGTCCTCAACTGTTTCAGCCTTAGAATACTCTAAATGACTGAAGCATACCCTGGAGTTGGGAGATAGAGTCAATGAGACTTAAGCCACATGGAATGAGAATGAGGAAGAGGTCATGTGTAGGTCAAACATAACAGCTGTTGCTTATCTTTTACTGGGTGCTCTCTAAGCAAAGTTGGATCTAAAGTATTTTGGGGATTAAATGCAAAGCACTGAACACTTATCTTTAGCAAGAGAGATTTCTGTTCATTTAGACTTCTTCTTGAAGCAGTCTACTTTATCTTTAGTTATAAATTTAGGTTGGGCTATTGAAAATGTTCACAAAACTTCATTATTGTTGAAAATATAAGCTGGAAATTTTTCTTTAATTAACAAATTTAATTGATTGAAATTAATTAATTAATTTTTATTTATGTATTTTTATTGAGATGAGGTCTGTTTTCCAAGGAAAAGAGGAGCACTTGAAGGTGGAATGGATTCCGAGAAGAAAATTCAAAAGAAAACAAGTGCTCGTCACCTGACTATGCCCACTACAAAGTCCAAAGAAAATTGATAACTTGCTTCATGACACAGCATGTAGCGGACACTCCTGCTAACAAACGGGCAGACTAGTCACTGGCTCCCTCATTCACTAGGAACACAGACACTGACAGTGGAGTCTACGGAGAGCATCTCTGATTTCCCAGTTAGCACCCTATCACCTGCAACTTTATGAAGCAGAATATGTTTATTCTTCCTTGAAATTTAGACTGTTTTAAGCCGGGTGCAGTGGCTCACACCTGTAATCCCAGCACTTTGGGAGGCCGAGGTGGGTGGGTCACCTGAGGTCAGGAGTTCAAGATCAGCTTGGCCAACATGGTGAAATCCTGTCTCTACCAAAAATACAAAAATCAGCTGGGAACGGTGGTGGACGCCTGTAGTCCAAGCTACTCAGAAGACTGAGGCAGGAGAATTGCTTGAATACGGGAGGTGGAGGTTGCAGCAAGCCAAGATTGTGCCATTGCACTCAGCCTGGGTGACAAGAGTAAAACTCCATCTCAAATAAATAAATAAATAAATTTAGATTGTTTTAAAAAACATGTACTGAAAAATTTCAGGTTAGATGAGCACTTCCTGTTGGTAAAGGTGAGTAGACCCTGGAATGGAATTATTGTGTAAAGTTTTAAGATTTTTCTGTCATGAGCTGTGTAGAAAATAGGGTCACTAAACTTACTGATCTCTTAAAGGCAAGCCTTAGAGTAATCTACAAATAAATAAATAAATTTAGACTGTTTTAAAAAAAATGTACTGAAAAATTTCAGGTTAGATAAGCACTTCCTGTTGGTAAAGGTAAGTAGACCCTGGAATGGAATTATTGTGTAAAGTTTTAAGATTTTTCTATCATAAGCTGTGTAGAAAATAGGGCCAATAAACTTACTGATCTCTTAAAGGTAAGCCTTAGAGTAATCTACAAATAATACCACACCTTTGAATGACCAGGTCTCTTCAGGGTTCTCCAGAGAACTACAGTCAACATGTGTATATAAGAGGACATTTGTTGTAAAGATTGGCTCATGTGATTATGAAGGCTGAGAAGTCCCACAATTTGCTGTTTGTAGTCTGGAGAACCAGAACACTGGTGATGCAATTCCATTGGAAGTCTGAAGTCCAAGTCTGAAGGCCTGGAAAACAGGAGAGCTAATGGTGTATGCTCCAGTTCAGACCCAAAGGCCCGAAAACCAAGAGCACTGATGTCTGATGGCAGAGAAAGACAGATGTCCCAGCTCAAACAGACTGAATTCACCCTCCTCTACTTTTTTGTCCTATTTGGACCCTAAATGGATAAAATTATCCATAAAATGATAAAATTACTGTACTGGTGAAGTTAATTTTCTTTACTGAGGCTGCTGATTCAAATGCTAATCTCTTCCCAAAACACTTTCACAAACATACCCAGAAATATTTTACCAGATATTTGAGCATCCTTTAGCCCAATCAAGTTGACACATGAAAGTAAGCAACCCACTACTATATACCTAATGTGGTCCTTCAATCTATTATCTCATTTTGAAAACCAGACTTCGAACTTCTGTAAAGTTCTGTACTGCTCTGAAATCAAGGCTTTGTAAAGCTCCCACTTTTAATGAGCAGTGGGATGGTGCAGTGAGAAGTTAGATTTGGAATCACAAGCTTGGAAGCCAAGTCTCAAATGTACTTCCTGTTATTTGCATGATTTTATGCAACTCTGAGCCTCAGAGTCCTTGTCTCTCAAACACCAACAGAAATTCCTACCCCACTATCTAGCCAGAATTTTTCAAGAAGCAAATGCGATAATTGTTCAGGAAGCCAATATTTAAACTAGAAAGTGTTCTACTTTTTTGTAAGGTAGACACACATGGAGCTACTCTATAATTAAATGACTACTTGCAGAGTCATTCAATGTCAAGCCAGGTTCCTTCACTCTCCTCCAAGTGGACAGTTATTAATATTTAAATATTTTTTAAATGCCGATGGAAGCTAATTTAAGACAGCCTGCCTTTCTTTTAGAGAAATAAAACTACTTTTTCTTCTTTAATAAAGATATTTATGAATTCATGGACTTTAATTCCTTTTTTTGTAATAAATCTGTTTGCCTTTAGATTATGGAACAGTGTTACAAGATTTTAAGGAAATCTGTATTTTTTTTTTTTTTTTTTGAGACACAGTCTCACTTTATTGACCAGCCTGGAGTGCAGTGGCACAATCTCAGCTCACTGCAACCTCTACCTTCCAGGTTCAAGTGATTCTCGTACCTCAGCCTCCCCCAATAGCTGGGATTGTAGGTGTGTGCCACCACATTTGCTAATTTTTTTTTTTTTTTGAGACGGAGTCCTGCTCTGTCACCCAGCCTGGAGTGCAGTGGTGCAATGTCGGCTCACTGCAAACTCTGCCTCCCGGGTTCACACCATTCTCCTGCCTCAGCCTCCCAAGTAGCTGGGACTACAGGCGCCCACCACCACACCTGGCTAATTTTCACACTTGCTAATTTTTAGCAGAGATGCTATTTTTAGTAGAGAGGCTGGTCTTGAACTCCTGACCTCAGGTGATCCACCCACCTAGGCCTCCCAAAGTGCTGGGATTACAGGCGTGAGCTACCGCACCCGGCGGAAATCTGTATGTTATTTCTGGCTGCCATTTTTTCCATGCTGAGTTTCCAAATTCTTTAATTGATATATGTCAGCCTTTGGTGTCTGGTAAATTCTCCACAACTTGATTAGGAGCTTTCTTCCTCTTCCCCTATTTCCTGTGTTGGCTCTCTCTGCAGGCACCTCAATGTTGCATCCTCTCACTCATCAGCCTATCCCTCTGGGACACTCTACCAAAGCAGTGCTTCTCAGTCTGCATGGACACTTGAATCATGCGGGAAGCTTTTCAAAAAAATCCTAAAGTTTGGCCTCGCTCAGAAGTAGGAGTTAGTCTGAGGTAGGACACAGGCTTCCCGGTGTTTGTAGAGTCCCTCAGCGGATTCTAATGTGCAGTCAGAGGTGGAAACCATGGGGGCAATTTGCCTTCTGAACAAATGTTTTTTTTTTTTTGAGATGGTGTCTCCCTCTTGTTGCCCAGGCTGGAGTGCAGTGGTATGATCTCCGCACACTGCAACCTCCACCTCCTGGGTTCAAGCGATTCTCCTGTCTCAGCCTCCTGAGTAGCTGTGATTACAGATGCCTGCCACTACACCCTGCTAATTTTTGGTATTTTTAGTAGAGACAGGATTTCACCATGTTGGCCAGGCTGGTCTCGAACTCCTGACCTTAGGTGATCCACCCACCTCGGCCTCCCAAAGTGCTGGGATTACAGGTATGAGCCACCACACACCCGGCCTAACAAAGTTTTTAAATACAGTAGCCACCACTGTTAACAAGGAAAATATTCTTTGCTAATTCTATTTCTAGTTTTAATCTTTTTCTTTATGTCTTGGCTACTGCATTCTATTTGTAATGTTCTTGTGTTCTCAAAGTTAATATAAATATTAGTACAGAAAAGAGCAATATTCCTTCATAACAACAAAATTAATGTTCCCATCTGTTTTTATTGCTTATTTTATTTTTGTTAATACATGGAGTTCTTTGAATATCTGAACTTGTCCCTACTTTTTAAAATTATCTAGAACCTCTAACAGTGTTAAATACTAATTTTAGTGTCATTACAAATTCACGGTTGCATTCTGTGGTACAACAGTCATAATTTCTTTTTCTTTTTAGACAAGAGTCTCACTGTGTCACCCAGGCTGGAGAGCAGCAGTGCCATCTCAGCTCACTGCAACCTCCACCTCTGGGGTTCAAGTGATTCTCCTGCCTCAGCCTCCCAAGTAACTGGGACTACAGGTGTGCACCACCATGCCTGGCTAATTTTTGTATTTTTAGGAGAGATGGGGTTTCACCATATTGGCCAGGCTGAGCTCAAAATTCTGACCTCAGGCAATTCGCCCACCTTGGCCTCCCAAAGTGCTGGGATTACAGGAGTGAGCCACCATGCCCGGCCATAACAATTTTTATTAATATGATCCTCATTCTTTCAATTGTTGAGCATATACCATGTCAGAGACTTTGCTTTGCTCTGAGAAGACCAGGATGAATAAGAGGCCTGAGAAAAACAGGCATGTAAATCAGTCAATTTAGAGCAATATAACAAGTATTCCAAAGGAAATAAGTAAAAGTTCAATGACATCCCAGAGTCCCCTAGGTTTCAGGTTCATCTCTAACTCTCCAGTCCAGACTTTTCATAGAACTTTAAACCCACTGGAGGAGGGACCAAGAGCAACAGCTATTAGGAGGCTGTTACAATAGCCCAGGCAAGATATGGTGATGCTCAGAGCAGGATTCAGGGCCTGTCATTACTCACAGGGACAATGGCCACAGCCTCCTTCTTGGCTTTCCTACCTCCAGTCTTCTCCCCTTAAATCCATCCTCCACATGCAGCCAGACTAACATTTTTAAAAGCAAACCTGATCATGTTGATACCACCCCAACCCCTGCTTACAAGCATTTATGGCTCCCTGTGGTTCTCAGGGAACCATCCAACCTTCCTTTTTAGAAGGTCCCTACCTCCTCTCACTTATCACCCTTTCTCTCTACCATACCCTCTTTGTCCTTCTCAGCATATTTCCTTCTTTCAGGGCCTTTGTACATGCTCTCTGTACCCTTAGCTAATTCCTAACTCTTTCTTTGGCTCTCCACTTTTTCTAACAAGGCCATTTCCCCCATTTCACTCTGTTACGGCACCATGTACTTTGCCTTCATAAAACTTACCATAAACGAAATTTAGTGCCTTTCCTGAAACTCTTTGATCACTATCTGTCTCCAATAGAGCGGAGACTGTGTATGCTTTTGGCTTACAGCATAGATCTCTGCACTGAGATCAGAACTGGGCCCACAGCAGGTGTTCAAGAACTATGTCCTGATGAATGAATGAGGAGATGAGGAGGTCTTGGAGGTCCCCACAGAGGAACACGTGTACATCATCTGGATGTGCTCAGGGATCATCAAGAAGCATGGCATCAATGGAACATAGGGTATAAGGCAGGGATCAGGAGAACATGAAGCTAAACAGACAAGCTGGGACCAGCTCATGAAAAGCCTCACGAGTGTCTGTATTCTGCAGACAGTAAGGAACTACCACATAATAGCAGAAGAGTAATACTATCATGAAGGTAAGTTGTAGAAATCTAATTCTGGCAGCTTTGTGAAAGATGGGTAGGTGCAAGGAAGCCCTGAATGCAGGGACTTGAGTTAAATGATGATTACATTTCAGGATAGTTTCCTATTTCCAACTGCACTAGCCACTCGTTCTAGTGGCTTCTCCAGTTTGACCTTTGGCAATCCTCCTCAGACACAATTCTGTTCTCTATTGGCTGTCTGTTTTCTTCCTACCCTGTTGGGTAAATACCGTGGACAATTTGGACCCAACACTTTTCCACCAAATTGGCCAGATTCACCAGTATTTCCTCACAAGGATGAGTCAGACAGGATCAGGATGTTAAACTTGGTCAGTCAAACTGTTTCTAGACTTCCTCAATTCTTTTTCTTTCCTTTTAGTCAGGTTTGTGTTAATGGCAACTGGAGCCCCAGTGGTGGAAGAGATGACTCAAAGAGAACCTACAGTGTGCAGAGAGAAAAGGGCTTGAGGAAGAAACCTTAGGAACACGAAAATTTTGGAGCAGAAAGAGCCAGTAGCTGAGACTGAGGCAAAAAAGAAAAAAGAAAGGACAAAGCAAAGGAATGACATCTGGGACACTTCTAGAATATCACTAGAAGCTACAGGAGAGGAGAGTTTCATGAAGGAGAGAGTAGTCAATGGTGTCCAAAGTCACAGATACGAGAAGTAACATTTGGGATCTAAAAGATGGCAAATGAATTGTGTTGATAGGAGGTCTTTATTAACCTTAACATTTTATTTTTTAACTATGGCCATTCTTGCAGGAGTTCGGTGGTGTCGCATTGTGGTTTTGATTTGCATTTCCCTGATAATTAGTGATGAAGAGCATTTTTCCATGTTTGTTGGCCATTTGTGTATCTTCTTTGCAGAATTGTCTATTCATGTCCTCAGCTCACTTTTTGGTGGGATTGTTTTTTTCCTTTCTGATTTGTTTGAGTTCCTTGTAGATTCTGGGTATTAGTCCTTTGTCTGATGCATAGCTTGCAAAGATTTTCTCCCACTCTGTGGGTTATCTGTTTACTCTGTTGATTATTTCTTTTACTGTGCAGAAGCTTTTCAGTTTAAGTCCCATCTGTTTGTTTTTGTTGCATTTGCTTTTGGATTCTTGATCACAAAGTCTTTGCCTAAGCCAAAGCCTAGAAGGGTTTTTCTGGTGTTATCTTCTAGAATTTCTATGGTTTCAGGTCTTAGATTTAAGTCTTTATTGATCTTGAGTTGATTTTTGTATAAGGTGAGGGATGAGGATCCAGTTTCATTCTTCTACATGTGGCTTGCCAACACCATTTGTTAAATAGGGTTTCCTTTCCCCACTTTATGTTTTTGTTTGCTTTGTCAAAGATCAGTTGGCTGTATTTGGCTTTATTTCTGGTTCTCTGTTCCATTGGTCTTTGTACCTATTTTCATGCCAGTATCATGCTGTTTTGGTGACTATAACCTTATGGTATGGTATAAGTTGAGTAATGTGATGCCTCCAGATTTATTCTTTTTGCTCAGTCTTGCTTTGGCTATGTGGGCCCTTTTTTGGTTCCATATGAATTTAGGATTGTTTTTTCTAGTTCTATGAAGAATGATGATGGTATTTTGATGGGAAGTGCATTGAATTTGTAGATTGCTTTTGGCAGTATGGTCATTTTCACAACATTGATTCTATGCATCCATGAGACTGGAATGTTTCCATTTTTTGTGTCATCCATGATTTCTTTCTGCAATGTTTTGTGGTTTTTCCTTGTAGAGGTCTTTCACTTCCTTGGCTAGGTATATTCCTAGGTATTTTATTTGTTTATTTAATTTGCATCTATTGTAAAAGGGGTTGAGTTATTGATTTCATTCTCAGCTTGGTCACCGTTGGTGTATAGCAGACTTACTAATTTGCGACATTGATTTTGTAGCCTGAAACTTTACTGAATTTATTTATCAGGTCTAGGAGCTTTCTGGTTGAGTCTTTAGGGTTTTCCAGGTATACAGTCATATCATCTGCCAACACCAACAGTTTGATGTCCTCTTTGCTGATTTGGATGCCCTTTATTTCTTTCTCTTTCTGATGCTCTGGCTGGAACTTCCAGTACAATGTTGAATAGAAGTAAGAAATGCTTTCAACTTTTCCCCATTCAGTATAATGTTGGCTGTGGGTTTGTCATAAATGGCTTTTATTACCTTAAGGTATGTCCCTTCTCTGCTGATATTGCTGAGGGTTTTGATCATAAAGGGATGCTGGATTTTGTCAAATGTTTTTTTGTGTGTCTATTGACATGATCATGTGATTTTTGTTTTTAATTCTGTTTATGTGGTGTATCACATTTATTGACTTGCATATGTTAAACCATCCCTGCACCCCTGGTATGAAACCCACTTGATCAGGATGGATTATCTTTTTTATATACTGTTGCATTCAGTTAGCTAGTATTTTGTTGAGGATTTCTGCATCTATGTTCATCAGGGATATTGGTCTGTAGTTTTCTTTTCTCATTATGTCATTTCCTGGTTTTGGTATTAGGGTAATACTGGCTTCCTAGAATGATTTAGGGAGGATTCCCTCTTTCTCTGCGTTTTGGAATAGTGTCAACAGGATTGGTACCAATTCTTCTTCGAATGTCTGATAGAAGTCAGCTGTGAATTCTTCTGGTCCTAAACTTTTTTCTGTTGGCAATTTTTAAATTGCCATTTTAATCTCACTGCTTGTTATTGGTCAGTTCAGGGTTTCTATTTCTTCCTGGTTTAATCTAGGAGGGTTGTATATTTCCAGGAATTTATCCATCTCCTCCAGGTTTTCTAGTTTGTGAGTGTAAAGGTATTCATAGTAGTCTTGAATGAGCTTTCATATTTTTGTGGTATCAATTGTAATAGCTCTCATTTTATTTCTAATTGAGCTTATTTGGATCTTTTCTTGGTTAATCTTGCTAATGGTCTATCAATGTTTATCTTTTCAAATAATCAGTTTTTTGTTTCATTTATCTTTTGTATTTGTTTGTTTTAATTTCATTTAGTTCTGCTCTTATCTTTGTTATTTCTTTTTTTGTGTGGGGAAGGGACTACAGATGGGGTCTCACTCTGTCATCCAGGCTGGAGTGCAATGGCACGACCTCAGCTCACTGCAACCTCCACCTCCCAGGTTCAATCGATTCTCGTGCCTCAGCTTCCAGAGTAGCTGGGATTATAGGTATGCACCACCACACCCAGATAATATTTTTTGTATTTTTATTTTTTTTATTTTTTTTTTATTTTTATTTTTTTTGAGACAGAGTCTCGCTCTGTCGCCCAGGCTGGAGTGCAGTGGCTGGATCTCAGCTCACTGCAAGTTCCGCCTCCCGGGTTCACACCATTCTCCTGCCTCAGCCTCCCGAGTAGCTGGGACTACAGGCACCCACCACCTCGCCCGGCTAGTTTTTTTTGTATTTTTTAGTAGAGAGGGGGTTTCACCATGTTAGCCAGGATGGTCTCGATCTCCTGACCTCGTGATCCACCCGTCTCGGTCTCCCAAAGTGCTGGGATTACAGGCTTGAGCCACAGCGCCCGGCCATATTTTTTGTATTTTTAGTAGAGACAGGGTTTCACCATTTTGGCCAGGCTGGTCTTGAACTACTGACCTCAAGTGATCCACCCACCTTGGCCTCCCAGAGTGCTGGGATTACAGGTGTGAGCCACCATGGCTGGCCTGATCTTTGCTATTTGTTTTCTTCTGCTGAGTTTGGGTTTGGTTTGTTCTTCTTTCTCTAGTTCTTTGAAGTGTGACCTTAGATTGTCTACTTGTGCTCTTTCAGGCTTTTTGATTTAGGCATTTAATTCTATGAATTTTCCTCTTAGCACCACTTTTGCTATACCCTAGAGGCTTTCATAGGTTGTGTCACTATTATCATTCAGTTCAAAGAATTTTTTAATTTCCATCTTGATTTCATTGTTGAGCCAATGATCATTCAGGAGTAGGTTATTTAATTTCCATGTATTTGCATGGTTTTGAGGATTCCTTTTAGAGTTAATTTCCGATTTTATTCCACTGTGGTCTGAGAGAGTACTTGATATAATTTCAATTTTCTCAAATTTATTGAGACTTGTTTTGTGGCCAATCATATGGTCTATCTTGGAGAATGTTCCATGTGCTGATGAATAGAATGTATATTCTGCAGTTGTTGGGTAGAACGTTCTGTAAATATCCATTAAGTCCATTTCTCCTAGGGTATAGTTTAAGTCCATTTTTTCCTTGTTGACTTTCTGACTTGATGACATGTCTAGTGCTGTCAGTGGAGTATTGAAGTCTCTAACTATTATTACATTGCCATCTATTTCATTTCTTAGGTCTAGTAGTAATTATTTTATAAATTTGGGAGCTCCAGTGTTAGGTGCATACACACACACACACACACACATATATATATCAGTGTAATATTTTCCTGTTGGACTACACTTTTGATCATTATATAATGTCCCTCTTTGTCTTTTTTAACTGTGTTGCTTTAAAGTCTGTTTTGTCTAAGAATAGCTACTCCTGCTCGCTTTTGATGTCCATTTGCATGGAATATCTTTTTCCACCCCTTTACCTTAGTTTATGTGAGTCCTTATGTGTTAGGTGAGTCTCTGGAAGCCAGCAGATGCTTGGTTGGTGAATTCTTATTCATTCTGCCATTCTGTAGCTTTTAAGTGGAGTATTTAGGCCATTTACATTTGGCACTAGTGTTGAGATGTGAGGTATCATTCTATTCATCATGCTAGTTGTTGCCTGAATACCTTATGTTTTTATTTTATTGTTTTATAGGTCCTATGAGATTTATGCTCTAAGAAGGTTCTATTTTGGTGTATTTCTTTTTTCTTTTCTTTTTTTTTTTTTTTTTTTGATATGGAGACTCGCTGTGTCGCCCAGGCTGGAATGCAGTGGTGCACTCTCGGCTCACTACAACCTCTGCCTCCCGGGTTCAGGTGATTCTCATGACTCAGCCTCCAGAGTATCTGGGACTACAGGTGTGTGCCACCACACCCGGCTAATTTTTTGTGTTTTTAGTAGAGACGGGGTTTCACCATGTTAGCCAGGATGGTCTCGTTCTCCTGAACTCGTGATCTGCCCACCTCGGTCTCCCAAAGTGCTGGGATTATAGATTTGAGCCACTGCGCTTGGCCTATTTTGGTGTATTTTGACGCTTCTATCTATTTCTCTGGAGATTTTTCCTTCCATATCCTGTAACATTTTTTAAATGTCTTTAAGTTGGTATTTACCTTTCTCTGGTGCCTCCTTGAATAGCTTAATAATCGACCTTCTGAATTTTTTTTCTGGCCATTTAAAGATTTCTTCTTAGTTTGGATTGTGAACCTAGAAAATCTGAGACAGTTCTCAGTTAATTTAGAAAGTTTATTTTGCCAAGGTTGAGGGCAGACCCTTGACACTGCCTCGGGGAGTTCTGATGACATGCCCAAGGTGGTAGGGGCACAGCTTGGTTTTATACGTTTTAGGGAGACATGAGATAACTATCAATATATGTAAGAAGTACATTGGTTGGATCTGGAAAGGCGGGACAACTTGAAGCAAAGACAGGAAGATTCAAAGCAGGAAGGGATCTTCCAGGTCACAGATAGGTGAAACACAAACAGTTGCATTCTTTTGAGTTTCTGATTAGCCTTTCCAAAGGAGGCAATCAGATATGCATCTATTTCAATGAGCAGAGGGATAACTTTGAATAGAATGGAAGGCAGATTTGCCCTAAGCAATTTCCAGCTAATTTTTCTTAGTGATTTTGGGGCCCAAGATATTTTCCTTTCACAGGATCCATTGCTGGTGAGCTAGTGTGATATTTTGGGGGTGTTAAAGTGCCTTGTTTTATCATATTACCAGAATTGTTTTTCTGGTTCCTTCTCATTTGGGTAGACTACGTCAGAGGGAAGATCTGGGGTTCAAGGGCTGCTGTTCAGATTATTTTGTCCCACAGGGTGCTCCCTTGATGTGGTGCTCTCCCCTTTCCCCTTGGGATGGGACTTCCTGAGAACCAGACTGCAGTGATTGTTATTTCTCTTCTGGGTCTAGCCACCCGGTGGCTCTGGGCTGGTACTGAGGAGGGTCTGCAAAGAGTCCTGTGATGTGCTCCATCTTCAGGTCTCTCAGCTGTGGATACCAGCACCTGCTCCGCTGGAGGTAGCGGAGGAGTGAAGCGGACTCTGTAAAAGTACTTGGTTGTAGTTTTGTTTAGCATGCCAGTTTTCTCAAATGTTGGTTGTACTGACAGTAAAGCTATCATGTGGACAGACTTAGGACCTCTGGTTAGCCAGGATGTTACAGGCAGTGAAGTTAACCATTGTTTTCTCCTTTCTTGGGGCAGGGCTATTCTTTGATGAGTTGCAGTAATGGTTTGTGTTGCTTGGCCTCCAGCCAGGAGGTGGCGCTTTCAAGACAGCTTCAGCTGAGGTAGTATGGGGGGACGCAAGCTTCCCCTCGGGTCTCCTGGATGAGCATTCAAGTTTCTCAGGTGACGGGCGGGGCCGTACAACTTCCATGAGTTGTACCTCTTTTGTTTTTGGCTACCAGGGCAGGTAGAGAAAGATCATTTATCTGATGGGGATAGAGTCAGGCGGGTCTGAGCTCAGACTCTCCTTGGGCGGGGCTTGCTGCGGCCACTGTCGGGAAGGGGTGTGGTTCTCAGGCTACTGCAGTAGGTTCTCAGTGGAATTATGGCTGCCTCGGCTGTCATACAGGTCGCCAGGGAAGTTGGGGAAAACTGGCAGTGACAGGCCTCACCCAGCTCCCACGCACCCTGAAAGGCCAGTCTCGCTCTCCCAGTGCTCCTCAACAGCACCAAGTTTATATCTAGGCAGCCAGTGAGCAGGGCTGGGAACTCCCCCCACCGCCACCATACAAGCCTCCCGCCTAATAAAGCAAGCAGGGCTTTCAGGCCCGCCCCTCCTCGCTGCGGCTTCTGTGCTCCTATCTGCACTTGCTATTTGCCCCCAACCCCAGATTCTGCTCTGGAAAATTCATGCTCGAAATCACTATGAAGTTAAGCTGGAAGTTTCCTTCTCCCTGTGGGCTCTCTCTAATTCCACTGGCAGTCCCCTCCCCACAAGGGCGCCTGTGAGATAAAGTCAGAAATGGGGTCTCTGGGCTTCCCTGGGGACCGGGAGTGCCTACAGGGTTCTTCCTGCTGCTGCTTCTACTTTTATATTTTGCTCAGCTCTAGGTAAGGTTAAATCCTTCTCCCATAATATGGATTTTCAGGCTCCCCAGTAAGGATGTGTGTTTGGAAGGAGACTTTTCCCCCCTCACACTCTGGCCACTCACAGTTTTTCAGCTGTGTCTTGGAGTTTGCAGCGGCAAGCCGCTTCTTTCAAAGGGTCTGTGAATTCTTTTGGTTTTCCTGGTATGTTCCTGCAGTAGTTCTTGGAGCAAAAGTTCACGATGTGAGTCTCCACATGCTGTTCTGCCTGTCTAAGTGAGAGCTGCAAGTCAGTCCTGTCCCCCATCTGGCAGCTATTTTTATTATGCCTTCTGTTGCCGTTCTTGAGAATGTCCAGTGATTGTCTTCCAAGGAAAAACTTTGTATACTATATTTTCTACCATGATCTTTCATCATCAAATCCTAAATTATCTTTCTGGGTGTGATGAATGAGACAAACATGTCTGGGATAGTTTCCCATATCACTTTGAAGCAGTCAGCATCCAAAAAAGAAACAGATGGCACACTCAATATGGATAAATTGAGGATATTTTAATAAAGGGTCTATTTATAATGGTGGAAGCCAGATTAGGGAAACCAGAAAGAGAAAGTGTAGCACCCTGGAACTAGCAGTGGGGGAAGCTATTACTTAGGTTAGGGGGTTGGGAAGCCCCCTAACCTAAGGCTCAAGGAAAAAGAGCAATTGTCGCAACCCAGAGAGCTTAGCCATCTAGAGAGGGCTTCTGACAAGAGCAGTGGCCTTCAGAAGGATGCAACCAACCTGTGGAGACACAGCAACAGGGAAACAGGTGAATAAATATCCTGGCCTCAGTCTTCTCCCACTCTCAGATCCCTTCATGGTATTCACCCTTGGCCAAACTCAAACCACAGGCAAACAAAGCAGCTGAGCCCCCCAAAATCATGCTGTTCTTTGTTCTGTTAGATCTTGAAAAGAGTGACATCCCTACTCCATTCTAGCTTGCCACTTTTTAGGACTTTTTTCTCAGCCACACAAGGATGACTCAAATACCCCTGAAGTGCAATGTTGTAGTGAGCAAGCATTTTTGATGGAAGTCTAGAAGTACTGAGTGCACAAGTACCTAAATGCTTACTTCACTCAAACAACCTCTGGACCAAAGCATCTCTCTTTCCTAGTTTAGAAACTAGTGATTAGCAAATGATTAGTGATTGAGATCCAGTTTAAAAATAAAAGTTGCCTGATTTCATCATTGAAACTAGTGCTAAACTCTTTGGACTCGTTTAAATACTGGATTCGTAACACAACACACATTTATTCAAAATCTACTATGGCTCAGGTCCTCCATGCATGCTAAGGCTTAAGGACACAGGCACATAAGACATCAAATAGCATATTCATTCACTCAACAAGTGTTCCTTGAGAGCTTTCTATGTGCCAAGTACTATGTGAGATTTATAGTCTAGAGGGAGGGAGGCAGAACAATAACAGTAAATGAGATAATTACAATGCAAAAGAGAAAAACCCTCATGGCTTGTTATGTGATGAAACTAATGTCTCGACAAATACCACATATTCCTGAATATGGTTTTCCTGAAGACCAAATTCTTTTTTTTTGTTTTGTTTTTTTTTTTTTTGAGACAGAGTCTCGCTCTGTCGCCCAGGCTGGAGTGCAGTGGCGCTATCTCGGCTCACTGCAAGCTCCACCTCCTGGGTTCACGCCATTCTCCCGCCTCAGCCTCCCGAGTAGCTGGGACTACAGGCACCCACCACCACACCCGGCTAATTTTTTGTATTTTTAGTAGAGACAGGGTTTCACTGTGTTAGCCAGGATTGTCTCGATTTCCTGACCTCGTGATCCGCCCGCCTTGGCCTCCCAAAGTGCTGGGATTGCACCAAATTCTTTATATACATAATTTTAGAAAATATTTTAAAATGAGTCCTTTTAGAACAACTGTATAATACTAATGTTTTGTATTTATACCACTCAAAAATTTTTGCTGGGCACAGCAGCATGGACCTCTAGTCCCAGCTTCTCAGGATCCTCCCTCAAGTGGGAGGATCTCTTGAGCCCAGGTGTTCAAGGCTGTAGTGCACTATGATTGTGCCTGTGAGTAGCCACTACACTCCAGCCTAGGCAACACAGCAAGACCGTGTCCTTTCAAACTTAATTTTTAAATAAAAATAATTTTTAAATCTTCATTAGGCATTGTAATGGTTAACTATCATTCATTCATTAACAATTATTCAGCACTTATTATAAGCTAGCAATTTACCCCAAGTCATATGATTCTGAAATAACAGAACCCAAGTCTGAACCCAGCCAATTCCAAATCCATGCTAGTTCCTCCACAGTAGAGAGAAGAAGAGGAAAACACGTGAAGGAGAAAA
The DNA here is from genome assembly GCF_003255815.1 of Theropithecus gelada. NCBI lineage: Eukaryota > Metazoa > Chordata > Mammalia > Primates > Cercopithecidae > Theropithecus > Theropithecus gelada. The sequence goes on along the minus strand of NC_037680.1, from coordinate 84,866,852 downwards.
ATATTCCCATAAACGTGAGGAACTGAGCATTTTTGTGGAAGAGGAATGAAATCAGAACGCATCAAGTCAGGACAACAGAAACCACTCTTTCAATCCAAGGGAATTTAATTCAGGAAATAGATTACAAAAGTGATAGAAGAGCTGAGATGCCAAACAGGGTGGTGAGGTAACCCGGAGATTAGCGACAGCAAGAATCAGCTAACACCCATGGGATGGAGGGACAGTAGGAAGAGATGCTATTCTCAGAGCCTAAAAGCTAGGATTGTCTGGCTGGAAATAGAACCATTATAGAGGCTCCCTTGCGGGGGTCTGGACCATGGAGGGAGGGCCTTTCAGCGGGAGTTAGAGCCTTGAAAGAGACTCTGCTGCTGTGGAAGACATCACAGGAAGCACAGAGAGGCAGGAGAAATACCCATTCACTCATGCCTGTCCCCAGCAGAATACACAAAACTCACGGAGCAAGGAAGCCTGCAAACCAAAGGTTGCCACAATGCAGAACGGGGCAGGGTGAGGAATCACGCTGGGCAGTTGACGGGCTCAGAGCTTCCAGGAAATATTTATGTAATTTATGCAATGTAGTTTTATGTAACCACTTACCCTGTCAGTACTATCCTTTTTTTCAACACTCTAGGTCTTACTTCTTGGTCTTAAAGAAAACAGAGGGCCAGGCGCAGTGGCTCATGCCGGTAATCCCAGCACTTTGGGAGGTTGAGGCAGAAGGATGGCCTGAGCCCAGGAGCTTGAGACCAGCCTGAACAACATAGCAAGACCCTCTATTTACAAAACATTTTTTTGAAGGGAAGAAACGGGCCTTGCTGTGTTTCCCCGTTCCTTACCATTAGATCACACCGTTTTTGCCCTATCACATTTCTCCACAGTGGTCCACTCTTCAGTAAACCTACTATAAACAATGCTCACATTTAACTGCTTCTTTGGGTCTTCATTTCCTTATGAAGCTTCCCATGTCATGTAAAATTTAAATAAGTTTGTTAATCTATCTTTTGTGCTAAGAATCAGAAAGAGTAGCACTCTACTCCCCTACACAATTCTATGTGACAGATATTGGCATGTCCATTTTAACAGATGAAACTCAGAGAGTGAATGATCTACCCAAAGCTCAGAAATGGTAATTGGCCAAGTAAAACTCAGTCCTTTTGTAGTTCAGGAGCATGATGATTTGGTGTTTATGCCTAAGTGTGATATGTGCCTCCCTCTGAACCTTGTTACAGCATTGGCACATTAGCCATCTAACCTGAACAACAACAACAACAACAAAACTCAGTCCTAGTTCTTCTGATCATAAGTTTAGTGCCCTTGTCACCTCAACACAATCACCTTCCCCAAGAGAAAGAAGCTTCTGTATTCCCTTCCATATTGGGAAGGCACTGTTAAAGTTGAGTGAACTTTATCTTGTATTATCCCAGCCATCTGCTCTATGATTATGATTTTGGTATAAACCTTAAGGCTTTACCAACAAAAATCACAAGTAACTTTTTCTGCTCACCTTTTTTTTTTTTTTTTTTCCCCCAAGATGGAGCCTTGCTCTGTTGCCCAGGCTTGAGTGCACTGGTGTGATCTCAGCTCACTGCAACCTCTGCCTCCCGGGTTCAAGTGATTCTCCCGCCTCAGCCTCCCGAGTAGCTGGGATTACAGGCACGCACCACCACTTCTGGCTAATGTTTGTATTCTTAGTAGACACGGGGTTTCACCATGTTGGCCAGGCTGGTCTTGAACTCTTGACCTCGTGATCTGCCCGCCACAGCCTCCCAAAGTGCTGGGATTATAGGCATGAACCACCGCCCCTGGCCCTTTTCTGCTCATCTTTACCAAAATATTGAAATGTGTTTCCAAGGCCAGGTGTGGTGGCTCCCATCTGTAATCCCAGCACTTTGGGAGGCCAAGGCAGGCGGATTGCTTGAGCTCGTGAGTTCAAGACCAGCCTGGGCAATATGGTGAAATCCCATCTCTACAGAAAAATGCAAAAATTAGCCAGGCGTGGTGATGCACGCCTGTGGTCCCAGCTACTCAAAAGGTTGAGGCATGAGAATCACTTGAACCCAGGAGGTGCAGTGAGCAAGATCATGCCACTGCACTCCAGCGACAAGAATGAGACTCTGTCTCAAATAAAAAAAGAAAAGAAAAGAAAAGAAGCCAGATGCAAAAGAGTACATAGTGTATGATTTCATTTTTATAAAATATAAAAACATGCAAGAGAACTTTATTAAAATCACAAGGGCACAGGTGGGTTTCTGGGTTTCTGGTGATATTCTATTAATCTGTGTACTGGTTACAGGGGTGTGACCAGTTTTTGAAAATTCTTTGAATTAGACACTTGCAATTTGTGCACTTTTCTGTATATATGTAATATTTTAATAAACAGGGTTTTTAAGAGTAGCATAAGTTGCTTGAAAAAAATTTCCAGGACAGATGCCTTGAATTTACATTTTCTCCTATGTGCTGCAGTCAGCTAGAGTGAAGTGTGCAAGGCTCACTCTTGACATTCGGGCCCTTCATTCCTCCTTTATTCATCCATTTAACCCATATTTATTGAAGAATGGTGTCAAGCACTCGGAGGCAGAGTCCCTGCCCTCATGCAGACTACAGCCTATGTAGAGAGGGAGGAGACAGATGTCAATCAAATAGTCATACAAACACACATATCAGAGATGGTGAGAGAAAGAGGGGATGCTGAGAGGCCTCTCTCAGACCTAAAGGGTGAGTAGGCTCTGGCAGAAGAGGATATTAGAAAGGGAACCGTGGTCAGGTGGCTTTTACACGTTAGGCTTAACTAATCCAGTAGAGGGCGACCACAGACAGGCATTTCTGGCAATTCCTACCGCATCAGGAAGGCTGAAGGCTGAAGGTTTGCTTATCATCATCTCTCATTGAGTGTTGAAGGAGCACAAATTACTCACCAGAAACTAAGAATCCAAGTGTAAATTTACAAACGTCAATGTTGCTGTCTAGCATTGCCCAACAGTTTGATGCAGATTCCTACCAAATGCCTAGTGACCTTAATAAAAAAAAAAAGAAAAAAAGTTAATAAGGCACGATTAAAGGAATCAAAATAAAAGCCCTTTTCATGATTTGCACACATCCTCAAAGAGCTGCCTCAAGCACAGATACATACACATGTGACTTTTTCTTATTTATTAGTACCCCCCTCCATGCCACGCAAATACACAAGAGGCTCATATCTGCTGTACCCCACATCCCCTACAGAAAGCATTCTACTGTGGATCTGCTTCGTGGATTATTGGTTTTATTCAGGCAGCTGATGAACAAATATAATTTTATATGTTGCCTATAGACATAAGGCAAAACAATCAATAATTTCCCACATCCCATTAAATGATCAGGGATGTAATCAGGATTAAAAACCAAGATATTTCCAGTGTACTTAAGGATAGATTTCTTTAACATCTAGTATATGTCAGCACTAGCAAGAATCTAAGGCATGTCACGTCCTTCCTTTAAAATTAATTCCCACTGCAGGCTGGGTGCAGTGGCTCATACCTGTAATCCCAGCACTTTGGGAGGCCAAGGTGGGTAGATCACCTGAGGTCAGGAGTTTGAGACCAGGCTGGCCATTATGATGAAACCTCGTCTATACTAAAAATACAAAAATTAGCCAGGCATGGTGGCACACACCTGTAATCCCAACTATGCAGGAGGCTGAGGCATGAGAATCACTTGAACCCAAGAGGCAGAGGTTGCAGTAAGCTGAGATTGTGCCACCGCACTCCAGCCTGGGTGACAGAGCAAGACTCTGCTTAAAAAAAAAATCCCAGTGTGATTAAAATTTTTCCGTTTTTAAAAAAATGAAAGCAATTCTCTGACAGGTAAAGGTCTGTGTGGTCTAGCCATTACCCATCTCCCAGACTAATCTCCTTTCCTCCTCATTATGTTTCAGGCTTTCTTGTTTCCACGAAATCGTCATTTTCCATTTGCTGTTTCCCTTGCCTGAAACATTCTGCTCCCATCATCTAACCAGAGGCTTCTTGTCATTCAAGTCCCAAATTGTTACTTCCTAGGAAAAGACCTCTTTGACCACTCATTCCTGTCTGCCCTTCCCAACATGCAAAACAGAACCCTGATCTTTGGCTGGAAATGTTTTGGGTTTTTTTTGTTTGTTTGACAGAGACAGAGTCTCCCTCTGTTGCCCAGGCTAGAGTGCAGTGGCATGATCTCAGCTCACTGCAACCTCTGCCTTCCGAATTCAAGCAGTTTTCCTGCCTCAACCGCCCAAGTAGCTGGGATTACAGGCATGCACCACCATACCCAGCTAATTTTTGTATTTTTGGTAGAAATGGGGCTTCACCATGTTGGCCAGTTTGATCTCGAACTCCTGGCCTCAGGTGATCCATCTGCCTTGGCCTTCCAAAGTGCTGGGATTACAGGTGTGAGCCCCCATGCCCAACCTAGCTGGAAACTTTCCTGTATATTAGTCTATATTTCTCAGCCTCACTAGCAGCAGGATGTGGTCATGTTTCTGGCTAATGGGATGTAAGTGGATATGTTCAGTGGGACTTCCTAGAAGCTTCCTTAAAGGGAAGCAGACAGGCCAGAGGAGATGCTTTATGCCTAGAATCCCAGCACTTTGGGAGGCCGAGGCGGGAGGATCACTTGAGGCCAGGAGTTTGAGACCAGCCTGGGCAACATAGTAAGACCCCATCTTTACAAATTATAAACTTTTTTTTTTTTTTTTTTTTTTTTGAGACAGAGTCTTGCTCTGTCGCCCAGGCTGGAGTGCAGTGGAGCGATCTTGGCTCACTGCAAGCCCCGCCTCCTGGGTTCACACCGTTCTCCTGCCTCAGCCTCCTGAGGAGCTGGGACTACAGGGGCCTGCCACCTCGCCCGGCTAATTTTCTTTTGTATTTTTAGTAGAGACGGGGTTTCACCGTGTTAGCCAGGATGTCTCGATCTCCTAACCTCATGATCCGCCCACCTCAGTCTCCCAAAGTGCTGGGATTACAATCGTGAGCCACCATGCCGAGCCTGTTTTTTAATTTTGTTTTCTTTTGTTTTGTTTTGTTTTGTTTTTTAAATTAGCCAAGTGTAGTGGTTCATGTGTAGTGCCAGCTACTCGGGAGGCCGAGGTTGGAGGATGGCTTGAGCCCAGGAGTTCAAGGATACAGTGAGTGAGCTATGATTGCCTCACTGCTCTCTAGCCTGGGCAACAGAGTGAGAATTCATCTCAAAAAAAAAAAAAAAAAAAAAGTGGAAAGAAAAAAAGGGAAGCAAACAGCTCTTCTTCCTATTTTCCCCTGTCCTGCTATCTGGAATGCAGGTGTGATCACTGGAGCTCCTGAAAACACCTTGGATGCTGAGACGGCAGTGAGGACGGGAGGAAGAGCGGGTTGGGGCCTGGCTAATGGCACTGTGGGATGAGGATGGAGTGTGCAATACCAGCCTCTAGATAACTTTGATGTGAGAAAAACAAACAAGTTTCTAGCTAAGACACTGTTATTTGCAGCTTGACTGTTACATGCCGCCAAACCTCAATACTAACTAAAAATATCGCAGCCATCCCCAGACACATCACCTTATTTCATCAGTGTCATTTCCCTATTGGAAATACCCGGATCACTGTGTTTATCTGAGAGGAGGGATCTGGTCTGTCTTGTTCATTGCTGTGTCCCCAGCACCTGCTGCGGTGTGATGTTTCCATGCCTTCCCAGAATTTCTTGGGGAATTGATATTTTCCTAAATCCCAGGAAAAAATCAGTTTAAAATGCAGGGGAAAGTTTTCTAATTCTTCCTGCAAGAAATAAATTGTCACGATCTTCATGGAAATGTTACTGGTTAGGAATTCCATCAATATCAACCGCTAGTGATGATGCAGCAGTAATGAAAAAATTTGGACAGTTTTCAGCAAGTGTGTTCCTTCTCCTTGCTGTAACAAAAGTGTTTTACTCAAAAACTGGAAGATACAGCATCAGAAACAACTGGCTGAGGTGGTGTACACAGTGTGGTCTGTCTATGAGACAGATGAAAGCAATTACTCTGATTCAGATTATGTGGCTGGAGCCAGTCAGTATAATCTACAAGGTCGTGTTTTTCTGGCCATTTTTAGAAAAAGAAAAGTGGTAAAACTGTTTACATTTTCTCCAATAAGAAATTCTCTTTTGCATAAAGAATGAGAAAAAAAAAAACACAGGCCAGGCACAACAGCTCACACCTGTAATCCCAGCACTTTGGGAAGCCAAGATGGAAGGATAACTTGAGCTCAGAAGTTTGAGACCAGCCTGGGCAGCATAGCGAGCCCCTGTCTCTAC
>NC_037680.1:84763098-84856296 GCF_003255815.1 Theropithecus gelada | reverse complement strand
CCTCTTTCGCCCAGGTTCAAATGATTCTCCTGCCTCAGCCTCCCAAGTAGCTGGGATTACAGGCACCTGCCACTGCACCTGGCTAATTATTGTAGTTTTGGTAGAGACGGGGTTTCACCATCTTGGCCAGGCTGGTTTTGAGTTCCTGACCTCGTGATCTACCCGCCTCGGCCTACCAAAGTGCTGGGATTACAGACGTGAGCCACGATGCCTAGCCAAAACATCATCATCACTATTATTATTATTATTATTATTATTATTATTATTGAGAGATGGTCTTGCTATGTTGCCCAGGGTGGTCTTGAACTCCTGGCCTCAAGTGATCCTCCGGCCTTGCGTTCCCAAAGTGCCGGGATTACAGGCATGAGCCGCTGTGCCTGGCCAATTCAGATATTATTTAACTCCTGCTTAAACCCACTCTTAAAAGGGGGCGTCCTCTAGTTCCTTGTCTTCTACACAGTGGTGTCTTGTGATCATTTGGAGACTCTCAGTTCCACATATAAAGCACACCATTTGAAACAGTTGGTGTGCAGAATAGTTTTCATTCATCTCTCTAGGGTAATGCTTTGTCCCTTCCTCACCTGCTCTGTGTCCCAGGAGGCAGGTCTTTCCCTGTTGGCTTCTGGTTGATTTCAGCCACTGGATGACAACAGAAGTTCCATGGAAGAGGTAAGGGAGGGTGAGGGTGCTGGATTTATTCCCCAGCTTCATCCCAGCTGAGTCATTGTGGTTTGGCTTTCTGTTTCTCCAGGCAGCATTCTCCATTTAGCTACACCATACTCTCTCTAAATTAGTTCAGGCCTAGATCAATAATGTCCTCCTGGTTCTTGCTAACTTCAGGATACTGCACCATTCTTTGTGAGTTTCCCTTAAACCTGATTCTTCATTAAATTCCTCTAAATTATCCTATTTGGGTCTTCTGTTCACCGACAGAGACTGATACAGATGGTCTACTTCTGATATAACTAACACTTTGAAACTCTCCCTAATTTTTTTTTTTTTTTTTTTTTTGAGTCAGGGTCTGTGTGTTGCCCAGGCTGGAGTGCAGTGGTGTAATCTCAGCTCACTGCAGCTTCCACCTCCCTGGTTCAAGCAATTCTCCCAACACAGCCTCCTGAGTAGCTGGGACCACAGGTGTGTGCCACCACATCTGGCTAACTTTTGTATTTTTTGCAGAGACAGGGTTATCGCCATGTTGCCCAGGCTGGTCTCAGACTCCTGAGCTCAAGTGACCCACCTACCTCGGCCTCCCCAAGTGCTGAGATTACAGGCATAATCGGCCTTTTCTTCTCAGAATTGTTTATTAATGTAGTTTTCCCATTTTTTAAATCAGGCTTTTGATCCTTTGTCCTTCCATTTATTTAGAGTTCTTTACATATTAAGAATATTATCCTTTTATCTGTAATATATTTCACTGCTTACTGTGTTTTATTTTTCTTTTTGAGGGGAACAGGGTCTCACTCTGTTGTCCAGGCTGGAATGCAGTGGCACAATCACAGTTCACTGCAAGCTGAACCTCCTGGGCTCAAGCAATCCTCCCACCTCAGCCACCCCAGTAGCTGGGACCAAAGGCATGCACTGCCATGCCCAGCTGGTTTTTTTTCATTTTTAAATTTTGAGATGGAGTCTCACTCTGTCACCGAGGCTGGAGTGCAGTGGCAAGATCTCAGTTCACTGCAACCTCCACCTCCCGGGTTCAAGCAATTCTTCTGCCTCAGCTGGATTACAGTAGCTGGAATTACAGGCACCCACCACAACATCCAGCTAATTTTTTTGTGTTTTTAGTAGAGACAAGGTTTCACCACATTGGCCAGGCTGGTCTCGAACTCCTAACCTCAAGTGCTCCGCCTGCCTTGGCCTCCCAAAGTGCTGGGATTACAGGAATGAGCCACCACGCCTGGCTTGTGCTCACTGTTTTTTGACTTTGTTTATAGTGGGGTATTTAGCCATGCTCCCCCAAAATTGTTTTTATTTTTAATCTAGTCAAATTTATTAACCTTTTCTTTTATTACCTCTCGATTTTGAGGCTTTCTCCATACCAAGGTTAAAGAACTCACCCATGTTTTCTTCTAGCACTTGTGTGATTTTGCATTTTACATTTAGATTCCTATTTTGAATTTATTCTTCAATATGGTGTGACGTATGAATTTAATTTTATCTTTTTTAAAAATGTACCATCTGTCCCAGAACCATTTATTTAAAAGCTTATTGTAGAACTTGAGGATAACTGGTAGATTTTTAAAAATAATAATAAAAGTGTATCTTTGACCCAATGGTTTGAGGTGCCAGTTCTTCACATAGTCAGTTACCATATGTGTTTCTTTCTGTTTCCGCGCTTTTAATTCTGCTGCATTAGACAGTACCACTGGGTGTTAATTATAAAAGGCTTTATAGTATATTTTAATATCTGTTTCGTCTACTTCAAAGTTTTGTGTGTTTTTAAATGTTTCCCTGGCTATTTTTAAATGTTTCTCCATATAAACTTTAGTATCAACTTGTATGGCTTCATTTAAAAAGCTCGTTGCTATTTTTATTGGGATTATGGTTGGTAATAAATTGACTTGAACAACTGACATCTTTGTGCTGCTGAGTCACCCTATCCAAGAATAGGAAATGTTTTAATTATTAGGGGCTTTATAGAATATTTTAATATGTGGCAGGCTACTCCCTGCTAAAAGTTTTTCTTTTTTATTGGTTTCCCGACTATTCTTGCTTATTTTTAAAATATGAACTTTAGTATTAATTTGTTTGGCTCCATAAAAAATTTGGTGGTATTTTCATTGGAACTGTGATAAATCGACTTAGGGAGAAGTAACAAGGCCCCCAGGTCTGATCACTTCAAAACAGATATTTTGAATGTAAACACACATACACACACACACACACACATATGCACACCAGAACCTAAAAATTTATTCCAGATGTGGAAAGGATCAATGTCATTCAATTTAGCAAATATTTACGTATTACCTGCTATTTGCAAATCATTATAATAAAATATAACATGAGTCACGGTCTCTGTTCTCAAGAAGATAAGCACCTGAAGGGGGCGATAAGCACTTAATGATTATAGTGAGCCTCCACAGGATTGAACGCAGTGTCTTTCAGGGTGAGCATCTCTCTGAGTCACAGAAATCTACAGCCCAAATATCCATGTGCAGCACTTGGATATATCCACAGCAATCCATGGCAAAAATGCAATTTGTTTTTTCTTGCATCTGCTGCATGTTATTATAACTTCTTATTCTCTAGGGATCTGGATCATGTCTAACATTGATCCTCACCCCCAAAATGTTCTCTCTCATAGGAGAAAAAAAGATTAAGATGAGACCATTCATTTATTCTATAAATATTCCTTGAGTACCTTTCATATGTGAAGAATTGGTCTGGGAGCTGAACTCATAATAGGTTACAAGAAAGACCGCATCCCTCCTTGGGCAGATTCCATTCTAGAGACAGAGACAGTTCAGGCGGAAACAAACAAGTTAAGTGATACAACATAATTGCAGGGTGAGGAGGGCTATATGGAAGAAGAAGGCAGGGAAAGGAGACAAAGGGCAAGGTGCAATTTTGGATAGGACGGTGAGGGAAAGCCTTGCTGGGGAGAAAGAATTTGGACAGACTTGAATGTGACTGGGGGAATCACATGAAGGTCCTTGGAGAAGACCCTGCCATGCACAAGGAGCATCTGCAGACCCCGGGGGCCCACAAGCCAGAAGATAAAGCAAGGGAGAGACAGGGAGAAAAAGGGCTTCAGGTGCACGGTGCCTAGATCAGGTAGGCACTCCAAGTTCCCCAAAAGGAGTTTGGATTTTGTTCTGTGAGAAAGGATGCTTTTAAGCAGGGGTATGACACGTGTGATCTGATTTATGTTTTAAATTTGGCTGCCATGGAGAAAATCGACTGTAGTGAGGGGGAAAGGGGGAGGCTGGTCAGAAGTCACTATGCTGATCATGTGACAGATGGCAGGGGCTTGGATCAGGGGACCACAGTGGACAAAAAAAGAAGCAGCAAAGTGGAAGAATGTGGGAATTGTTTTGGAAGACAAACTAACAGGACTTACAGATGAACTGAATTTGGGAGTGAAGGGAGAGGAAGAGCCCAAGGTGACTCTCTAGTTTTTGGTTTGAGTAAGTGGGCGAATACCAGTACCATATATTAAAAAGAGGTAACTACTGGAGAAGGAGCAGGTTTGGGGCAAAACCATAGAGATCTATTTCAGACACATTATTCAAGATATTTGGTTACTTCCCACTAATTTTTAATAACCTAGCATAAGTTATATTGCCCTTTTCTATTCTTCTTTCATCCCCAATTAGAGTTGTTCCCAGGACAGTGTTTAACCTAGATGTAAAAGAAGATACAGCAATCATCATTTGATCATTTCTGAAGGTCTCAAGCATCATCCTTCTATAAAAAGGATTAAATAAGGCCAGGCGAGGTGGCTCATGCCTGTAATCCCAGCATTTTGGGAGGCCAAGGCGGGCAGATCACCTGAGGTTGGGAGTTTCAGACCAGCCTGACCAATATGGAGAAACCCCGACTCTACTAAAAATACAAAATTAGCCAGGCATGGTGATGCATGCCTGTAATCCCAGCTACTCAGGAGGCCGAGGCAGGAGAATCGCTTGGACCCTGGAGGCGGAGGTTTCAGTGAGCCGAGACCACGCCATTGCACTCCAGCCTGGGCAACAAGAGCGAAACTCTGTCTCAAAAAAACAAACAAACAAAAAGGATTAAATAGTCTGGGCGGAGTGGCTTACACCTGTAATCCCAGCAATTTGGAAGGCCGAAGTGGGCAGATTGCTTTGAGCTTGGGAGTTCGAGACCAGCCTGGTCAACCTGGTGAAACCCCATTTACACACACACACACACACACACACACACACACACACACACACATATCAGCCAAGCATGGTGGCTCACACCTGTAGTCCCAGCTACTTGGGAGGCTGAGACTAGAGAATCGCTTGAGTCTGGGAAGCAAAGGTTACAGAGAGCTGTGATCGTGCCACTGCACTCCAGCCTGGATGACAGAGTGAGACCCGGTCTCCAAAAAAAAAGGATGGGGGAGGGATTAAATAAATATTGTCATTGACAGCAAAAGCTGTTTGGATCTAGTTAATGATATAATCTGGATATGTGTCCTCGCCCAAACCTCATGTTGAAATGTAATCCCCAATGTTGGAGATGGGTCCTGGTGGGAGATGTTTAGGTCATGGGGGCAGATTTCTCATGGCTTGGACCTGTCCTGGAGATAGCGAGTAAGTTCTCATGAGATCTGGTCATTTAAAAGTGTGTGGCACCCCCACCCTCACTCTCTCTCTCTTGCTCTTGCTTTCACCATGTGAAGGGCCAGCTCCCAATTCACCTTCCACCATGAATAAAAGCTCCCTGAGGATTTCCCAGAAGCTGAGCAGTTGCCAGCACGATGCCTCCTGAACAGCCTGCAGGACCGTGAGCCAATTAAACCTCTTTCCTTTATAAATTACCCAGTCTCGGCTATTTATTTATAGCAATGCAAGAATGGCCTAATACATTGATTTCAACTATAGTCAAGAAGGGAAAAAAGTGAGTGGAGGTTAAACAAAGTTGTTTGCCATTTTTCACATGATCAGGAGCAGAGATAAAGTTATAACTTGCAAGTGGCTCCATTCAGGCTGATGGTGCATGATCACAGTGCTTGGTTACATGGTGGGCCTCATGGGCTGAGGCCTCAAAGACATAACCAGGCCCTATTGTGATCTCTGCATTGGAAACATGGGGCCTTTATTCAGCATCTGCCATCCACAAGACACTGTGCCTGGGACTTTCACCATGTCTCATATGGTGGCCCTGCTATTATTCTTAGGCAGCTCTTTATTCCCAGAGGGGTTCCCTTGACTTCTTAGATACAATGGATCATTTGAGTTTTGCTTGTGAAACTGTGAAAAGTCTTTAAGAGCAAACACATACCTCAATGATACCACAAAGGGGTTAAGGCATGTGCAGTGCTTTGAGGTGAAAAGCTCTCAGTAGTATTAATTATTATTCTTTTACTTAAAAGTAGCTCTTTTATATATATATATATATACACACACACACACACACACACACTTTATATATATAGTATATATATGTACTTAAAGTACATATATATATATACTTTAAGTTCTAGGGTACATGTGCACAACGTGCAGGCTTGTTACATATGTATACATGACGTGCTGTGTTTGTTTGCCACACCCATTAACTTGTCATTTACATTAGGTATTTCTCCTAATGCTATCCCTCCCCCCTCTACCCACCCCATGACAGACCCTGGTATGTGATGTTGCCCGCCCTGTGTCCAAGTATTCTCATTGTTCAATTCCCACCTATGAATGAGAACACGCGGTGTTTGGTTTTCTGTCTTTGCGATAGTTTGCTCAGAATGATGGTTTCCAGTTTCATTCACGTCGCTACAAAGGACATGAACACATCCTTTTTTATGGCTACATAATATTCCATGGTGTTTATGTGCCACATTTTCTTAATCCAGTCTATCATTGATGACATTTGGGTTGGTTCCAAGTCTTTGCTATTGTGAATAGTGCCACAGTAAACATACGTGTGCATGTGTCTTTATAGTAGCATGATTTATAATCTTTTGGGTATATACCCAGTAATGGAATCACTGGGTCAAATGGTATTTCTAGTTCTAGATCCTTGAGGAATCGCCACGCTGTTTTCCACAATGGTTGAACTAGTTTATACTCCTACCAACAGTGTAAAAGCGTTCCTGTTTTGCCACATCCTCTCCAGCACCCGTTGTTTCCTGACTTTTTAATGATCACCATTCTAACTGGTGTGAGATGGTGTCTCATTGTGATTTTGATTTCCATTTCTCTGATGACCAGTGATGATGAGCATTTTTTCATGTGTCTGTTGGCTGCATAAATGTCTTCTTTTGAAAAGAGTCTGTTCATATCCTTTGCCCACTTTTTGATGGGGTTGTTTGTTTTTTTCTTGTAAATTTGTTTAAGTTCTCTGTAGATTCTGGATATTAGCCCTTTGTCAGATGGGTAAATTGCAAAAATTTTCTCCTATTCTGTAGGTTGCCTGTTCACTCTGATGGTAGTTTCTTTTGCTGTGCAGAAGCTCTTTAGATTAACTAGATCCCATTTGTCTATTCTGGCTTTTGTTGCCATTGCTTTTAACAAAACAATAAGTAAAACATGAGTCCACAAAAAGCTGTGAGAGGGATATACTTTATAAAGACCTTGGGTTCTTTCAGCTCTTGGCTTGGAGGAGGCCAAGGTGCAACTTTCTTCCATCGTCCCAAATCCGGGTTAATCCAAGACCAGCTGCCTCCACCGTGCTGCAGAAGTTCAACCCCAACGAGATCAAAGTCGTGTACCTGAGGTGCATCGGGGGTGAAGTCGGGGCCACGTCTGCACTGGCCCCCAAGATCGGCCCCCTGGGTCTGTCTCCATAAAAGGTTGGTGATGACATTGCCAAGGCAATGGGTGACTGGAAGGGCCTGAGAATTACAGTGAAACTGACCATTCAGAACAGACAGGCCCAGATTGAGGTGGTGCCTTCTGCCTCTGCCCTGATCATCAAAGCCCTCAAGGAAACACCAAGAGACAGAAAGAAACAGAAAAACATTAAACACAGTAGGAATATCACTTGTGATGAGATCGTCAACATTGCTTGACAGGTGCAGCACCCATCTTTAGCCAGAGAACTTTCTGGAACCATTAAAGAGATCCGGGGGACTGCCCTGTCTATGGGCCATAATGTTGATGGCCACCAACCTCATGACATCATAGATGGCATCAACAGTGTTGTTGTGGAATGCCTAGCTAGTTAAGAAGCACAAAGGAAAATATTTCAGTAAAGGATCATTTGACAACTGGAAAAAAAAAAAAAAAAAAAACCACCTTGGGTTCTGCAGTCAGTTCTCCCTGCCTAAGTGAAAATCCCTGATATTTTGTGAATGATGAGAGGACACAGTCATTCCAGTCCCCAGCACTAACTCACAGTACACAGAGCAGGGCAGAATATCTGTAGCTACTGTGAATGAAATTATTTTGAATTTTGTGGGAAAAGAACAGTGTGATTGGGCCAGGAAGGAATGATTTACATTTTAAGCATCAAATGTGTGAATATTTTTTTCCAAAAATATAAAGTATTCTTTTATTATAAGGAAAGTAATACAAATTTTACATAGAAAATTTAAAAATATGAACTTTTATTTCATTTTATTTTATTTTTTTGAGGCAGTCTCACTTTGTCGTCCAGGCTGGAGTGTAGTGGCGTGATTTCGGCTCACTGCAACCTCTCCCTCCCAGGTTCCAGCGATTCTCCTGCTTCAGTCTCCCGGGTAACTGGGATTACAAGCGCCTGCCACCATGCCTGGCTAATTTTTGTGTTTTTAGTGGAGATGGGGTTTCACCATGTTGGCCAGACTGGTCTCGAACTCCTGGCCTCAAGTGATCCGCCTGCCTCAGCCTCCCAAACTGCTGGGATTACAGGCATGAGCCACCATGCCCAGCCAGAATATTTTTTTTAAATAACATTTAAATTAATTTTAACCACTACTGAGATAATCATTATTAATATTTTATTTATATACTACAAATACATATGTGTATGTGTGTATATATTTTATATAATCATATTTTAGAAATATTGACTTCTATGAGTGTATTCTTTAAGAGAACATGATTTGAAAACTAAAAGATCAACTTTTGAAAACCTTTGTTATTGGGAAAGTTGCCTAGCACAGATATAACAACAATTACTGGCATTTTATAGCATCTTATGTGACTTATCTCTTTTATTATTAACAATAGCTATTGTTATTAACATAAAAATAATTATTATTGACATATTAGTGACAGAAGAAAGAATGCCTTGCTGGGAGGCATAAATCCCAGTTCAAAGTTATGATTAGATACAAGGCTGCGAAATACTTTGAGCCTGAGTTTCCTCAAGTATATAATAAACATCTTGGACTAAATGAAGCCTGAGGCCTCTTCCAGTTTTAAAATCCTACCCAAGTCTTATTTTAGAATAGGGGCACTTACTGAGATGCATTTGCTGAGATGCAAATTTACTTTCAAATATTTTATCTAAAACGCACCTGTTTTCAAGCTAAGAAAAATGGATCACATTTTGAAGAAAATTCGAAGGCTTTGAAGATGGGGCCTATTTACAGAGACCAATTTGTTTCTCTGCATTATTTTAACATGCAACTCTTCTCGAGTCCTGAAGCTTCCTAAGTATCTGAGGCTTCGAAAAGTGGGGGTAGAGACAGCTTATTACCATGGAGATAGATGGGAGCAAACGGTCACATCATCAAAAGCAAACTAGAAATGTACAAAGCTTTTGTGATGCTGATCCTTTTTTTTTTTTTTTAAGTAAGAAGAAGAAGGGAAAAAGGCACAAATAAAAGGACAGATCTCTCTCATTAAATCCAACACTAATTTAGTAATCAGTGAAATAAAGGTACCCTTGAAAGCCTGCTGCCAGAAAATATAGTACAACAAAGAAGCACAAAAGGTTGCTGGCTGCCAGGTATAATTTCCAGGTACTCCAAGTGCATTTGGACTCCCTGTTCTCTTAGCTTTGCTTTGCAGATTGGCTGTCTTCGTGGCAGGCTCGAACTATCCATTTAGTCACCCTAGTGTGTTATCCAAATATTTAGAAGGAGAAAAATTGCAGGAAAATAACCTTTAATTTTACAATTCTCCAAAGGAAACTGTTCAAAATTAAGAGGTCTAAGAAGCTAAGAATGAGTGTTAATCTATTTTTCTGTTTACTACCTATCACTTTGGATAATCTGGAAATAATTTTGACAGTGGGATAAAAGTTGAAGTTGCGGTAAGAGTCCAAATTTTCACAAAGTAGCTTACATCAGAATAAAGTCGCCATCCATTAGCTTGCTTACATATAGATATGCGAGCTATTACACCTATCCATTACATAATCTTACTCCAGCAGAGGCTACCAAAAACCTGTAGGCAGGAAAGATTTACACTCAGTTCCTCATAAGTACCCAAAAGAAAAGAAATCCCTTTAGAATGATTATATAAGTTAAAGAACACGGCCAAGTTTGTGCCTTGAACTTTTAGCCTATCAATTAGCAATAGTAATTGCATACTGCTGGGATGTTTTAGAGACTGAGGTAATGTTTTAAGAGTGTTTTGTGCTATTCAGAGGGAAATGCAATTTACATTATATTTTAGGATGTGAATTATGAAGGAAATTATCTCTTTTTCTTTCTTATCCCCCTCTTCCACCTCCTCTACCCCCTTCTCCTCCTCTTCCTTTTCCTCTTCAGATTTTCCCTCTTTGCCTACAGCATTAAGAGAGACTATTCACATTATAAAGACATTGATTTCCTTAATTGATCTATAAATTCAACGTGTAGCCAAATAAAACAACAAGGTGATTTTTTTCAACCTGACAAAAATAACACTAAAGTTCTTCAAGACATATAAATGGGCAATTAGAAAAATTCTGAAAAACAAGAGTAGTGAGAGGGTAATTAATATAACTATATGTTAAAATGTATCATGGAGTTATAATAATTAAAATATTTTATTCTAGAGAAGAAATAGAATAGCTAAATAGAATAGAATGGAATAGAAGAGAATGAACAGAAATAAACCCAAATACATATACAGATTTAATGTGTGAAAAAGGTAGATGAGTCAAATTTACAGGGGAGGGATGGGAGAAGGGAAGATGTATTAGTCAATAGATAGTAATGAGAAAACTGGCTAGGAATGGAAAATAAAATAAAATGGGTTCTTTACCATGCTCTTTATATTCCCAAAATTTCCAGAGGGTTCAAAGAAAGCTATACATCATCTATAGCCATACCACTCTGAATGCCCCCAATCTTATCTGATCTCAGAAGATAAGCAGGGTTAGGCCTAGGGGACTGCTTAATACTTGGATGAGAGAAATGTAATATAAACAAGTAAGTATATATATGTGTGTATATATGTATATATATACACACACACATAAGTACATATATATACACATATATACTTAACTGTATATATTATACTTGTTACATATACTAGTTTTGAACTATTATATATGTTAGATTATATAGTTGGTGAATTTATATATAATCAGGAGTATGAAATATATATAATCTAGGAGTTGTATGTAATCTAGGAGTTTTTAAAAACTGGTGAATTTATATATAATTAGGAGTTTGGAGTGAATTTATTTATACATAATATATATAAATAAATAAATTTATTCATTTATTGGTGAGTTTATTTATATATAATCCAGGAGTTTAGAAATAATTTCTAGGCTGGGTGCTGTGGCCCACACCTGTAATCCCAGCACTTTGGGAGGTCAAGGTGGGAGGACTGCTGGAGCTCAGGAGTTGCAGACCAGCCGGGCATGGTGCACACCTATAGTCCACGATCCTTGGGAGGGTGAGGTGGGAGGATGGCTTAAACACAGGAAGTTGAGGCTGTAATGAGCTATAATTGTGCCACTGCACTCCAACCTGGGCAACAGAGTAGTAAGACTCTGTCTCAAAAAAGGAAAAAGGAAAAGAAAACATAAAATAAAATAATTAGACTTTTTCTTCATTTTTTTTAGTTTTTTTTTATACCCACACTACACAGATGTAATATAAAAAGACTTTCTAGGCAAGACACACAATCCTAAAGTCTTAAAGGAAGAGAAAAATAAATTTGAATATATACAAAATGGAAAAAATATTGCAACATATTTGACAAGCAAAGAAAATCATTAATATACAACTTCTTGTACAACTCAGCAAGTAAAAACAAAACAAAAAGAAAGTGGCCAAATCTATTAAAATCTTTGTCTCATTCACAATTGAATAACTGCATGTAAAATAATGAGCATATCCATATAATGAAATGTTATCTGGCAATAAAAAGCAGCATTATTAAATAACTGCCAAAAAGTGTAAATAACCAAAATGCTCATCAACCGATGAATGGAGCAGCAAAATGTGCTATATCTATACCATAGACTGTTATTCAACCATAAAAAGGAATGAAAAACTGACACATGCTGCCACATGGATGAGCCTTGAAGATGTTATGTTAAGTGAAAAATGCCAGACACAGGAGCATATGTTTTATGATTCCAATGACATTAAATGCTCAGAATATGAAAATCCAGAGAGACAGAAAGTAGGTTCGTGGTCGCCTAGGGCTCGGGGGTGGGACTAGAGGGAAAATGGTGAGTGACTGCTAATAGATACAGTTTTGGGGGGAGGTCATGAAAATTGTTTGTGGTGATGCTTGCACAACTCTGTGATATACTCAAACCATTGAATTGTGCACTTCAAATGGATAAACTTCCTGGCATGTGAATTATATCTCAATAAAGCTGTTATTTTTTAAAAGCTTATGTAAAAAAAAACCAATGAGCTATGTTGAATTTGTTTATCATATTACAAAACTAGATAACAATATAAATGTTGTTAAGAATACAGACACAGTCATTCTCATACTCTATTGGTAGGAGTGCAAATTGGTAGACTTTTTTGAGGACAATTCAGCAATAGCCTTCAAAATTTAAATATACCGTATCCTTTAATTCTGCAATTCAAAAAATTATCACATGGATATACTTGCAAAAACTTGCCAATATAGATATACAAGTATATTGTTTACAATAGAAAAATCTGAAAATCTGGAGCTAGCCATTGTGGGGAATATTATACAGCCTTTTATTTTTTATTTTATTCCTTTTTTTTTTGAGATGGAGTCTCGCTCTGTCATCCAGGCTGGAGTGCAGTGGAGCGATCCTGGCTCACTGCAAACTTTGCCGCCTAGGTTCAAGCGATTCTCCTGTCTCAGCCTCCTGAGTATCTGGGACTACAGGCATGTGCCACCACATTCAACTAATTTTTGTATTTTAGTACAGACGGGGTTTTGCCATGTTGGCCAGGCTGGTCTCAAACTCCTGACTTCAGATGATCCGCCTGCCTCGGCCTGCCAAAGTGCTGGGATTACAGGCATGAGCCACTATGCCTGGCTTTACACAGCCTTTTAAAATTATTAAAGTTATATGGACTGCTATGAAAGAATCTCCAAGAAAACAGTAAAAATAACTAATATTTACTGAGCTTTTGCTATGTGACAGGCAATCTTCTAAGTCCTTTACATTCAATAACCCACTTAATCTTCTTTGGAACCCTATATTTTTAATATCACCTTCATTTTCTAGATGGTGACACTGAGAGGCACAAATAGGTTTAAGCAACCTGCCCAAAATTGCGTAGTAACTAAGTGATAGACACAGAATTCAAACCCGCTTGAATAAATTTAAAAAGTATAGATCTATATAAATATGGCTTCATAGTTATTTTTTTCTTTCTAGGAGCATACATAAGTAATTGTTTGAAGAGAGAGGTACTGAACTGCCTCCTTATTGGTTACTAGAAGGCAAATCAACACAAGCTACAAAATGAGGTGGGGTTTTTTTGTTTGTTTGTTTTTTAATGGAGGGATGGGAGTGGAGGGAGTTGTTAGTGTTTACTTTGTATGTTTCATGGTCTAAAGTCTCTGTTACTGACTGGAAGCAGATTGCTGAATCCATAATTTGATTTGCCTGACATTTTTAGATATGAAAATCAAAGGTCTACCCAACATATCTAAAACTGAATGACTAATTGTCCTTCTTTTGATATTTTATTTAAATGAAATAACCAGTTTACAGACCTAATTTTCCCTTCTTAAGGTGTTAATTCTCCCTTATTAGGGTGTCTAAGACCTGACCCTTCTTTTTCAGTATAGCTACGTTATATCTAGACTACTCTAGTATAGCATTCAACACTGGTTTTATTCCATTACTTTCTTGCACAAAAGCCTTCAAACTCCCAGTATTAGTCTGTTCTCACTCTGCTGTAAAGAAATACCTGAGACTGGGTAATTTATAAAGGAAAGAGGTTTAATTGACTCACAGTTCCACATTGCTGGGGAGGCCTCAGGAAACGTATAATCATGGCAGAAGGCAAAGGATGAGCAGGTGCCTCCTTTACAGGGTGGTAGGACGGAGCAAGTGCAAGCAGAGGAAATGCCAGATGCTTATAAAACGATCAGATCTCCTGAGACTTATTATTAGAGAACAGCACGGGGGAACTGCTCCCATGATCCAGTTACCTAGACCTGGTCCTGCCCTTGACACATGGAAGTTATTACAACTCAAGGTAGATTTGGGTGGGGACAAGAGCCAAACCATATCATTCCCCTCAGGTAAAGATTTCATCCTCAGCCCAGGCTTCACACCTTCCTTGGTCTGTTCAAATCTTTCTTTCCAGGCAGGGCATGGTTGGTCACACCTGTAATCTCAGCGCTTTGGGAGGCCAAAGTGGGAAGATCTCTTGAGCCCAGGAGTTCAAGATCAGCCTGGGCAAGATGGTAAGACTCCATCTCTGTAAAAAAAAAAAAAAAAAAAGGTCTCTTTCCAGTATTATTTCCCACAGCTTTACCCTCCACACCAGCATTTGCTGTGTGAGATTTTTGCTTTATCCCTAAATCAGCCTATCCCTTTCTTTCTGCCCATATCCATTATAGCCTGACTTCGAAGTCCAACTTCAATACAACGTTTTATCGAGAGCCTTCCCTGACCATCCCTACTCTAGTAAGGGTAATCATAGTTATGGCGACTTCCTTGTAAGCTCATCCCGGCATTATTTATGGTTTACTTTGCAATGGAAGAAATGCCAATGACTCAATTTTGTCCTCTCTCACCTGACCAGGATCCTCTCTCTGCAGATTACTCTCTCTCTCCCCTGTATCCTCAATCTCTCTCTCTTTACTGGCTCCTTCCCATCTCCATTTAAAACTTTTCAAGAGTCTCCTATTATAAACGAAGCAGAAAGTATGTGGCAGTGAAAGTTCTGGTCCCCCTAAGTAAAGTGCTGAGAATACTGAATTGCAAGCCCCAGAATACTGTGAATTCTAGGGTTTGCAATTTTCCATGTACTGCATTAAGCTCCAAGTATCAGACAATCAAGCAGTGGGCAGGTGGGGAGAGGGAAGTAAACGGTAACAAGTATTTTGGAAAAACAGTTTGACATTAAAGAATTGAAGATTAGAGTGTTCCCTGGGGCGTTATCTACAGGGGGTATGTTCCAAGATCCCCAGTGGATGCTCGAAACCGCGGATAGTACCAAACCCTGTGTATACTATGTTTTTCCTTATACATACATACCTATGAATAATAAATTAGCTACAGTAAGAGATTAACAACAATAATTAACAAAATAGAACAATTATACCAATATACTGTAATAAAAGTTACATGAATTTGGTCTCTCTCTTTCAAAATATCTGATTGTACTGTACTCACCTATTTTCAGATGTTGACTATGGGTAACTGAAACCACGGAAAGCAAAACCACACTACGGGGGGACTGTTGTAATATCCTGATGACCAAGCAATTCCATTCCTAAATATATGCTCTATAGAATTCCTTGAATGTGTGCACCACGAGACATGTACAAGAATAATCATAGCAGCATACTTATCACAGTCCAAAACTGCAAACAATTCAAATGTCCATCGAGAGTAGAGCAAATAAATAAAAATGGTTGTATTGTAATACACAAAAATGTATTATGCTGCATATGGAGTGCTTAATAGTATTCTATACAAGAGAATACTACTGAGTGGTGAAAATGAATAAACCATAGCTGCATGTAACGACATGGATGAATCCCATCAACATTTGAGAAAAAGAAAAGGAAAAGCAACCCCTAATATTCAGCAGCTGTGCTTGTGCTATCAGATGGCTGCTCACAACTAAACATTGGTGTTCACCTGTTGAAAGTAAGTAATTTCATGTAACATTACACCAGATAAAGCCACCCCGTGACCATGATAAAGACAAAAACAAGATTACTCTGTAATCACATCTGACCACAGACAAAACATGGATATTGCCCAGACCACAAAAATGACTAAGTACCCTCTTATTCTAGCTAATGAGGGACTGCTGCTTCTTTCCCAATTACAGCATTAGCCTTGGCCTAGCCTTCCCTCCTTCTAGATAAGATTTAGTGCAATACTCAATGCTCCTGACAGTATCTAGTCCAGAGCAAAGTCCTTGTTCCTTAAACTCTCCCCGAAATTACCTAACAGAAGCCCAAATCCTACAGTGAGTCCTGACACCCTCTTACTGAGATGTCCTGACACCCTCTTACCGAAATGTCCTGACACCCTCTTACTGAGATGCCCCCTCCTTCCCCATGCTGTGCTTCCCCCTCACTATAATGAGTAACGAACTCAACTTCTTCGACTGTAGGAGTTTTCCTGTTGGACTGGAGGGCATTGGCATATTAAATTGAAAGAAGCAAGTCCCCCCAAAGTATAAACTTCCTTGAATAGGAATGATTAGAAAAATAAATAAAAATAATAATCAGAAGAAAAAAAGCAAAATATAAACTTGCATTCAAATTTCTTGAAATACTAATTACATTATTTAGGGATGATTATCACATCCTAAGTGATGTGATACAACTATAGAAATAAAAGCAAAGAGGCCAGGCGCCGTGGCTCAAGCCTGTAATCCCAGGACTTTGGGAGGCTGAGGCAGGCGGATCACCTGAGGTCAGGAGACCAGCCTGGTCAACATGGTGAAACCCTGTCTCTACTAAAAATACAAAATTAGCCAGGCGTGGTGGCGCACGCCTATAGTTCCAGCTACTCACTCAGCAGGCTGAGGCAAGAGAATCACTTGAACCAGGGAGGCAGAGGTTGCAGTGAGCAGAGATGTGCCACTGCACTCCAGCCTGGGCAACAAGAACAAAACTCTGTCTCAAAAAAAAAAAAAAAAAAAATTAAAGGAGAAAAGAAGGAAAGAAAAGAAAGAAAAGCAAAGAGAGGATTATGACAAACATGAGAATAGTGTTAGCTCTGAGGGGAAGAAAGGGTGGGGTAGGTTGAGGCATAATCGAGGAGAGAGCACCAGTGAAAGCTGCTGCAAGAGAGCACATAGGGGAAAGCTGGCTGAAATCTGGAAACTGACCTGATAGCTACGGAGGTGACCTCTTCTCCGGATGTGTCTGAGAGGAGGGCTCCAGCATTATCCCACTTGACAGAGAATGGATTCAAGAGCTTGTCTGATGATAAACCTTCGGTCTAGACATAGCTTACCTTATCCAAGGATGAGTAAAGAGAGCAAAACGCTGAAGCCTTGGAGACACTTGCAGAACAGGAAAAAGGAAACAACCTCCAGAAGTTTCCAGGGTAGAGCTTGCCCCAGGAATTGATCTACTGTAGAATACAGAAGGAAAATTCAGGAAACTGGTAGCCTGCAAAGGTACAAGATAGATTTTTTTTTTTTTTTTTTTTAAGGGAAGGGCTATGAGTTATTAAAAGAGGGGAATAAAATGAAGACATAAGGATGAAATGAAAATGCAATGTATTCATCTGTTGAGGCTACTCTAACAAAGCACCATGGACTGGGTAGCTTTTAAATAACATAAATTTATTCCTGATTGTTCTCTAGGCTTGGAAGTCCAAGATCAAGGCACTGGCAGATCTGGTGTCTGGTGAAGGCCTGCTTCCCTTTAGACAGCCGTCTTCTCACTGTAATCTCACACGGCTGAAGAAGCAGAGTGAAGGGCCTCTCTCAGGCCTCTTTTATTAAGACACTAATCCAATGCATGAAGGCTCCAACCCATGACCTAATCACCTTCCAAAGGCCTTTTACCTCCTAATAGCATCACCTTGAGGGTTAGGATTTCAACATATAAATTTTTGAGGAATGCAAGCGTTCAGACCATACCATATGACAATTTTTTTTTTTTTTTGACAGAGTGCAGCGTCACGATCATGGCTCACTGCAGCCTCAAACTCCTGTGCTCGAGTGTTCCTCCCTCCTCAGCCTCTCAAGTAGCTGGAACTATAGGCATGAGCCACCACACCCAGCTAATATTTTATTTTATTTTATTTTTATTTTATTTTATTTTATTTTATTCAGAAATGGGGTCTCACTCTGTTGCTCAGGCTGGTCTGGAACTCCTGAACTCAAACAATCTTCCCACTTCAGCCTCCCAAAATGCTGGAATTACAGGTGTGAGCCATCATGCCTGGCCACAACAAGATTTTTATTAAAGGAAGAATGATGTAATGAAGAAAGATTGCAAGGAAATTCTTATGTCCTGGAATTAAAAACAAAACAAAACAAAAAAACAGGCCAGGCACGGTGACTCACACCTGTAATCCCAGTACTTTGGGAGGCCAAGGCTGTCAGATCACAAGGTCATGAGTTCGAGATCAACCTGGCCAAGAGACCAGACTGGCCAATATGGTGAGACCCCGTCTCTACTAAAAATACAAAAATTAGCCAGGGATGGTGGTGGACACCTGTAATCCCAGCTACTCCAGAGGCTGAGGCAGGAGAATTGCTTGAACCCGGGAGGCAGAGGTTGCAGTGAGCTGAAGATCATGCCACTGCACTCCAGCCTGGGTAACAGAGTGAGACTCCAACTCAAAAACAAAACAAAACACCACAATGTTGGAAGTGTAGCAAAACTGATGCGGTAGTGGCAAGGACAAGTTAAATAACTTTCCCAAAATACAGGGGGAAAAAAGGACAATGAATGATAAAGATAAGATGATAGAAATGAAGGCTAAAGAGCGAAAAACAGAGGACGTTTCTTAAGAACTCAGAATCAGTGGAAAGACACGCTCACCAAGGGTATGAGAGGAGAGTGATTCTCCACTGGAGGGTGGAGATGAGAGTGTGTGATAACAGCCTGAGTGGGCACATGATGAGAATGGCCTCGGATGGGCTGGTGTGCTTTTGAATTGCAGTAATTAGTGTCTGCTAATTGGGCTGTATTGTGTGCTTCAGTTGAGTTAGGAAAAAAATAAGTCAGAACCACTGTAAAATAGAAGTCTGATATAAGAAAATGAATGCATATGAATGAATGAGTGAAGTTTAACTAGATCAAGAGTACTAATACATGTTCCAGATGAAATAAATCTCAGGACTTCGAAACCAGACTGGGCAACATAGTGAGACCTCATCTCTACAAATATTAAAGAAAATTAGCCAGGTATGGTGGCATACGCTTATAGTTCCAGCTACTCCAGAGGCTGAGGTGGAAGGATTGCTTAAGCCCTGGAGTTCAAGGTTGCAGTGAGCTATGAATATGCCACTGTACTCCACCTAAGGTGATAGAGTGAGACCCTGTCTCAAAAAAAAAAAAAAAAAAGAAAAGAAAAACATACACCTAGACATATTTAAACAAAATATTTGAACCACAGAATTTAGAAAAAAAAAGCCAGCATATTTTCTCCTTATAAAAAGAAAAATCCCAAAACAAACAGAAAAATTAATATTGTCACAAGCTTCTATTTTTGTGTCACATAAAATACTGAACACAATGAAACAATGTTTACAGAGTGCTGAGAAGTGAGGTTGAAATAATACTCAGCCACATTTTCATTCAGGAAAAGGCAACATAAAGACTCCTGCAATTCAAAAGCACTTGGAAAGATGCCACCTCTGTACTCTTCTTTCAAAATTACGTGAGATGGACTGTAACAAACTTATAAACTGGCAAGTCATGGTGATGAATATTTATCAACTAAAATTGAGATCGTTTTAATACAAAAATTAACTGAGCATGGTGACATGCATCTGTAGTCCCAGCTACTTGGGAGGCTGAGGTGGGAGGATCGATTGAGCCAGGGAGGTGGAGGTTGCAGTGAGCCAAGATCATGCCACTGCACTCCAGCTCAGATGACAGAATTAGACTGTCTCAAAAAAAAAAAAAAAAAAAAAAAAGGAGATAGTTTTATAATCAGTGGCACAGCAGATTCCTATTCTCTATACAACAAAATCAATTTCAGAAAAAAAATCATTAAGTAAAACAACATTAATAATAGTTCATCTTTCAGAAAAGAAATGCAAAAAGTGAAATATTTTATTAAACTTTGTTCCAGTAAAAATTATTACATTACAAAAAAGGAAAATATGGATTAATGCTTTTTAATTACAATGATGTATTTTTGTTTTTGTTCTCATAAAAGCAAAATCTTGTAACTTTGTGCCTACATACTGGTTGGCCACAGTAATGGATATAGCATTACAGTTTGATAATAATTACAAAAGGCCAACATGTTGAAAACAAGAATAAATTCCAATTGAAAATATTTGATTCAAATTCAGTGCAATATTTCATGTGTAAATGAAAATTTGTAATCAAATTTTTGCCTGTCCCATACATTCACTTTGTAGTCTGCATTGTTTCACTGTTTCATATTATAAATATCAAAAGTCCAAAAGGTCACAAAGAAGGACAGAACTAAAGTTAACTCATATTCTGATTTTTTTTTTCTTTGTAATCACTATTATTTCAAATCTACTCTTTAAAGACAGGTGTTTGTAGTACACTAGGGCTGAAATCACAACTAGGCCCCCAAAGTGAGCTGGAACCATCTGGTCCATTATAAACTTACTTTAAAAGGAGCCTGCGTTGCTGAGTCCCATGTGTTGGAAACCGAATGAATAACTGGAAATTCTTGTAATTTACTTCCATGTAGAACACTGGAATAAGTAACAAAATACGCTAAGTTGAAGTTTACATGCACATTATTAAAACTCAGTAACCTCAGCAATTGTTCAGATTTAGGCCGAATATTTTTTTTAAGGGAGGAATATTTTGTCATTGACTTTGTTTACATTTGCTAGCACATGGTGATAAGCACAGCCCAACTTTCAGTTGATTTTATTACTGCTCCCACTGCCCTACGCTTGGTCTACCACTGGCTTTAATAATTCTGGTAGGCCAGACACCAGACACAGTGGCTCATACCTATAATCCCAGCACTTTGGGAGGCCGAGGCAGATGGATGACTTGAGGTCAGGAGTTCACGACCAGCCTGGTCAACGTGGTGAAACCCCATCTCTAAAAATACAAAAATTAGCCAAGTGTGGTGGTGCATTCCTGTAATCCCAGCTACTTGGGAGGCTGAGGCAGGAGAATGGCTTGAACCTGGGAGGTGGAGGTTGCAGTGAGCTGAGATTGCACCTCTGCACTCTAGCCTGGGAGAACGAGTGAGACTCTGTCTCTAATAATAATAATAATAATTCTGGTAAATCTGGCTGGAAAACTGAATGCCAGATCCTGGGTCTCTCTTTTTCGAATTTTTCTCCAAAGAAAGGACTGTGGTTTAATCATTTAGGGTTATGCTCCCACTGTATATAAAGGAAAGTCATTGCAAAGGCTGAAGCGAGTGAGGGAAATCCTTTTCTTGTGTAATAGACAGCCCAGGGTTGGCAGAGCAGCTGCTCATTGCCAGCAGTGATGTATGCTTTCCCTGGCTTTTGGTTCCAACACCCTTCGCTTCTGTCTTTCTTCCTTAAGCTTGTGAAACAGCTGCTGAACCTCAATGTGTCATGCGGACTTTCCACTCAGGAAGAAGCAGAAAAAGCAAAAGCGAAATATTCACAAAGCTAAATCTGTCCCTTTTTATGAGGAAAACAATAGCTTTCCTAGAAGTCTCATCTACCAGGGTTTTCCTGAAATCTCATTGACCATACAGGCCATCCCTGCGTGCAAGAGAGAGTGAAAAATACAGCCTTTTTATTTCAGCTGGATTCATTGCCACCCCAAATAAAATTAGGGTTCTTTTGGTGAGAGGGAATGGATATCATTTAGATAAACTGCCTGGAAACTAAATGCTAGCTATTGAATTCTTTCAGTTGTGAAAAGGTACAGAAATAAACTTGGGGTATACTTGAACTTCCCATAAGGAGAAATTTGTGGTGAAGAATCACTATAATTTTAAACAGTTCCAGTGCTACAGCATGAGAAAGAGCCATTAAGAAAGATGCTTAACTGTGGAGCAATAGAGACCACAATTACTTTGGGCCAAAATCATTTCATGTTTCTACTTTTTGTATTTTAACATTTTTTTCACTTATGTCGCCTTTCTTTTTTGTGACCAAGAAAGGTTAAAATATATTATCATATTCAATCACCATGAATACATATCACAAGGTCTAGAGACTATTAAAACTAGAAGCAGGCTACTCCAAAGGCAAATACTGACCCTTCTTTTTCCACCCAGTCATCTTTCAAGTTCCTGAATCTGCCTAAAGTAGAAAGCAGCAGTGGCCCCGGCAGCAATATTAACTATTTACCATTTACTTAGGTCATTAGTCCCACTGCACAGCAACTCCTGAAAGGAAGGGCATGATGGAAGCAATGGTCGTTCCTTGGGTATTTTTAACGCCAAGGCTCCCTAACACTGAGTTCTCATGTTCATCTAATCCAGCTACTTCCTTGTTGTAGCAGACCCATGTTTTCTTAGTTTGCCCTCATTGAGGTGAATAACATATTTGTTGGTGAAAAGTTTCAAGATCAGATACCTGTTTTCTCTTCTTTTTTTTTTTTTTTTTTGAGATGGAGTTTTCGCTTTTGTCGCCCAGGCTGGAGTGCAATGGTGCGATCTCAGCTCACTGCAACCTCTGCCTCCTGGGTTCAAGTGATTCTCCTGCCTCAGCCTCCTGGGTAGCTGGAACTACAGGCGCCAGCCACCACACCTGGCTAATTTTTGTATTTTCAGTAGAGACGTGGTTTCACCATGTTGGCCAGGCTGGTCTTGAACTCCTGACCTCGTGATCCACCTGCCTCGGTCTCCCAAAGTGCTGGGATTACAGGTGTGCTCGAGCCACCATGCCTGGCCATACCTGTTTTCTTATTGTCTCCCACCTCAGAAAATAGTGCGGTCTGAAGGAAGGGCTCAGGAAAGGAGCTCTTGTCTAGGGAGGGTACAGTGAGGCTGACAGGCTCTACTACCTAGCTGAAGAAACTGCCACTTGGAGACAAATTCATGCAATTCATAGTCTCTCTAAAAAAAAACACTTCTCAAAAACTCTGGCTGGACACAGTGGCACGTGTCCCAGCTACTCAGGAGGCTGAGGTGGGAGGACCACTTGAGTCCAAGAGTTTGAGTCCAGCCTGGGCAATATAGTGAGATCCCATCTCAAAAAAAAAAAAAAGTCTGGGCCGGGCGCGATGGCTCCCGCCTGTAATCCCAGCACTTTGGGAGGCTGAGGCAGGCGGATCACGATGTCAAGAGATTGAGACCATACTGGCCAATATGGTGAAACCCCGTCTCTATTAAAAATATAAAAATTAGCTGGATGTGGTTGCGGGCACCTGTAGTCCCGGCTACTCGGGAGGCTGAGGCAGGAGAATCGCTTGAACCCGGGAGGCGGAAGTTGCAGTGAGCCGAGATCATGCCATTGCAGTCCAGCCTGGGCGACAGAGTGAGACGCTGTCTAAACAAACAAACAAACAAAAAAGTCTGGGCCAGGGCCTTTCATTTTGCTTTTACATGGGATTTCATGCTAGATAGACAGAGATATAATCGATGTAGATATAGATGTGGATACAAATAGAAATAGATATACATATACATACAGAAAGATATACATATATTAACAGAGATAGGTAAGGACAGACAGATACATATAGGTAGGTATAGATATATGGGGACTAAGTTTCCCAAGAGAAGACCTGCACACCACTTTGAACACCTAGGCCTCCATTGCAGCTGACCATCACAAAGTTTGTGCATACCACATATCACGGCCATCTTCACAACTGTATTCTCAAACACCCCTATCACCATATTCTTCCCAGACTAAACAACAGTGATAAATTATGGTGCTTCATTAGGCAATATGTCATTACACAGTGAAATACCACTGGGCCATTTAAAAGAATGAGGTAGGGCCAGGTACTGTAGCTCACACCTGTAATCCTAGCACTTTGGGAGGCTGAGGCAGGCGGATCACTTGAGGTCAGGAGTTCAAGGCCAGGCTGGCCAACATGGTGAAACCCCGTCTCTACTAAAAATACAAAAAGTGGCTGGGAGTGGTGGTGCGCACCTGTAATCCCAGCTACTCAGGAGGCTGAGGCAGAAGAATAGCTTGAACCTGGGAGGCAGAGGTTGCAGTGAGCCAAGATTGCACCACTGCACTCCAGCCTGCACCACAGAGTGAGACTCAAAAAAAAAAAAAAAAAGAAAGAAAGACTGACAGAGGTATGGGGGATGTATTATGAAGTGAACAAAGGAAGTTGCAAAGCTGTGAATAGAAAATTATATGTGGTGTTTTTTGAAGGGGCTGGAGAGAATAGTGTGGAAGAGACGTGATTAGACTATGGATTAAAAAAAAAAAATTCTAAGGGAACATATACCAAAATGCCATATATATATATATATATATTTTTTTTTTTTGGTTGGGGAGAAGATCACTTTCCTACATTATATGCTTCTCTAATGCTTTATACTTTTATACAAAAATATATAACCTTTGAAATCAGGAAAATACATCGATTCATGTCTTATGTGCAACATGTTTTTAAAATTCACTTTCGACCGGCCACCTGTATCCCAATACTTTGGGAGGCTGAGGCAGGCGGATCACCTGACGTCAGGAGTTCAAGACCAGCCTGGCCAACATAGTGAAACCCCATCTCTACTAAAAATACAAGTAAATCCATCTCAAATAAATAAACAAACAAGTAAATAAATAAAATTCACTTTCTTACAAGATCTGGCCTTGGCTTTCCTACTCACTCTTGCTTCATACCACTCCCAGACTTTCAGCTTCAATAAGCCTCCCTCCTGCCATGTTCATTTCCTCACCTCTACTCCTGTTATTCCTTCTGCCCGGAACACCCTCCCCTGAGCCTTTCATCATTACAAATTCTACCCAAATGCCCTTCAAGGAGTCCAAGAGTCTCCTTGAAACTCTTCTTCCAAATCAAGTGCGGTGGCTCACACCTGTAATCCCAGCACTTTGGGAGGCTGAGGTGGGACGATTGCTGGAAACCAGGAATTTAAGGCCAGCCTGGGCAACATAGTGAGACCTTATCTCTATTTTTTAAAATAGAAAATATGTATAAAAACTTTTCCTTCAGCTCTCATTCCACTCCGACCACTTCTTTTCTCAATTTGTACAATTCCTTTCAAATTTTAGTGTGTATAGGAATCCCCTGGAGAGATCGTTAATGCTCCTGTTTCCCCACCCCCAGAGCTTCTCATTCAATAGGGTGGTGTAGGGCCCCAACATTTGCGTTTCAAACAATATTCCCAAATGATGTTGCTGCTGCATGCAGGTTGTGCATCACACTTCTAGAGACACCGGTCCAGAACTCAATAATTTAGAACGTATAGTCTGTTGCTTTGTTCATTTTATGAAACACATATCTCTTTCATTATACTGTCAGCTCCTTGAGGGCAGGAATCTTGTTTCACACTCCTCTATCCTCTGCAGTACAAGAGTGCCAAGAGATGCTCATAGGATATGTGTTAATTGAGGCTGGAGGTTTGCATTTTCTTCATAATTTAGATGGGGTAAAGCTTATGTGTTTGCAGCAGTCTCTTCCAGTAGTACCAGCTCTGGAAAATTTCCTGGCACTGGCTCTGAACTTGAATGCATCTGGAACCCATGAGGTGTGACCATGTGGCTTTGTGTTCACCTGGCTTGGGAGGACAATTCTCTATGGGCCTCAGATTTTCTGAAAACACAATTTTATAATAAGACTTTTTTTCTTTGGTCTCCAGACTGCCCTAAATTGGTGCAGTCCTGAGACTGAGTGATGCAACTTGATTATAAGACAGCAGTCTGGGTCTAGGTGGCCATACTAAGTGTAAAATACTAGTATGCCATCAATTTCTAGCTTTTTTTTTTTTTTTTTTTTTTGAGACAGGGTCTCACCCCGTTGCCCAGACTGGAGTGCAGTGGTGCAATCACAGTGCACTGCAGCCTCGACCTTCTGGGCTCAAACAATCTTCCCACTTCAGCCTTCCAAGTAGCTGAGGTTACAGGTGTGCACCACCACATCTGAATAATTTTTAAGTTTTTGGTAGAAATGGGGTCTTACTATGTTGCCCAGGTTGGTCTCAAACTTGCGGGCTTATAGTATTATAGTTTTAAAAGGAGTGATAGGACACATGGCCTCAGTCAGCCCACTGTATGAATGCCAGATCCCATTCAGTGTGAGTCGTGGTACATTCAGTTGGCTGTGTATGGCCTGATGGCCTTCTCTCCCGGGCAGCCGAAGGCAACAGAATACACACACAACCCATGCTGTTACTCTGCATCTACTGAAGCCCACCCTTCCATCTCCAAACAGTAGAGGAAGTCCCCAGTTTTCTTGGGGATCATAAATAATTGGAACAATTCCACCCACCTATCTCTGTGCTGGCGAGTCTGGAGTGCTGAGACACTCTAATTCTTCAACTTCTTCTTTGGATAGACCCTCTGTTCTCTTTCCCACTGGGTGCTGAGAAGACAGGAGGCATCGCTAAAGCTTGTGTGTGTTTACTTGTGCCTTGTGAGTCTGTTATTGGATAAAAATGCTCTCAAAAGGGAAATAAGAATATGCTTCTAGTTCTACCCATAAACTAGAAAATTAGTCTTTAATCCCATAGGAAAAGAGACCTGGCCTTTTATGCTGATCTGAGAAAATATGGAATATAGGTAGTTCCCAAATATACTAGTCATAGGAACCTCTCAGGGAACAAACTTTGGCTGATAAATTGCAAACAGGCGGCTGAGTGCGGTGGCTCACACCTGTAATCCCAACACTTTGGGAGGCCGACGGGGGCAGATCATGAGGTCAGGAGATTGAGGCCGTTCTGGCTAACATGGTGAAACCCCATCTCTATTAACAATAATTTTTTAAAATATCCGGGCATGGTGGCACGTGTCTGTAGTCCCAGCTACCCAGGAGGCTGAGGCAGGAGAATCACTTGAGTGACAGAGCGAGACTCCATCTCAAAAACAAAAAAAAAAAACAAAAAAAAAATTGCAAACAGGCATGGAGGAACGGGATACAGTATTTTGAATCACTATACACAATGCAACAAAGATTTATTAAGCACTCAGGTCACAACACATTGTACTGGACACTGAGGACAGGATGATACAACAAAAATAGGCATAATTATTGCTTATGGAGCATGTGGTTATTCTCATGAAGCTTACAGTTTCACAGCAAGGTAATTATTAATATACAAGCATTCTGATAAGTATAAGTGTTTAATTATTGTAAATGCTGTGAAGAGCATATGGTGCTATAATTGCATGATACAGACGTCGTCAACCTAGAAGGGGCACTAAAGGACAACTTTCCTGAAGGGCTGACTACTGAGCTGAGAGCTAAAGGATGAGTGGAAACTACTAGGGTAAAGAGTGTTCTAGACAGAATGACATGCAAAGGCCCTGTGGCAGGAATGAGCATGAATTGCTCATAGCATTGAAGAAGGCTGCAGTGACTGAAGCAGACGGCTACGGGGAGCGTGGTACAAGATGTTGCTAGAGAGGAAAAAAGGACCAGACCACGTCTGGGTCTCTTAAATCATAGTGAGAATTCTTATGAGCAATAGGAAGCTACTGAAATGCTTAAGCAGTTTTCTGTTTTGAAAGAGTTACGCTGGCTGTTGGCTGTTGTAGAGTTAATGGATTGGAAGGGCCAACAGTGCTGCTAGGAGGTGATTGCAGGGCAAGTGCAGTCACCCAGAGGAGAGAAGATGGAAGCTTGGTCTAGGGTTGGGAGAAGGGAAATGAAGAGAGGTAGACAGCTCTGCACAGAAGAGTTCCCCGTTTGTGATGCAAGCTTCTAGGACAGCTAAGCATTTGAAGCCTTTGTTACAAAGCTAACTGATTATGGAACAGTAGTTTGAATGTAGGTGGCCGTATTAGGTTTGTAAGCATGTGATTGACTTTTAGTTTCATATTTTAAAAGCAATAATGGGACAGGCAGTTTTTCCAGAGAAGTGGAGTCCTGGAGAGTGAGTAGAAGCAGCCAACTCAAGGAGAAAATCCTCAGGAGTGCCATTCTGCTTTATCACCACTGAGTGCTGCTGTTTCCAATGACAAGTTCCCAAGAAACCAAAGGGCCCAGTAAGGTAAGAGGAATCGGGGGGAAAACCACCTTAGAGTTTTAAAAAGTGGGGAAGACAAAGATGTTTTCTAATTTTGGAAACCTGAGTTCTAAGCTACAAGGGTCCAAATCAAATTTTTGGGAAGGTCATTTTGTAGTATGGTAACTTCTTGCTTTACTGTCAGCATCTCTAAAGACAGTCCCCAGTAATGAAAGGGCCAAAAGCGGCTTTTTTTTAGAACCATTAGTGTACCCCCTCCTGTACAGTCCCATTAGCGGGCCTTATTAAACCAACGCAGACAAAGAGCAAAGATGCCCTAGTTAATGGAGAGTCTCCGATAATTACTCTGCTCAGCCGCTTCTTTTAGGGTCTGAATGGTCTTTAAATAATGTTTCTCTTGCTGTGGTCGCAGACAATGACCTAGCAGTCTGCTTTAAGCGGTGCCAATCCCATTAGCCAAAGAATAGCAAAGCTCTGTGTGTGTCTGCGTGCCAAGGAGCGAGTGTGTGTATGTGTGTGTGTGTCTGTGCGCATATGTGTGTGTGGTGAGGAGCTGAGCTTATGGCAGGGATCAGGCTTAATGTTGCTTTCTTCTTCTTTTCCTCCCTTTCTCTTCACACTCATCCCTCCCAGGAACCAGACACACCACTGTGTCTTTTGGGTCATCTGCCTGTTGAGTGACAACCTGTCCTTATTGAAAATGGAAACAGACTCCCTTAAATGCTTGCGGATGATGTTTCTCATTCCTACTTACTAAGCACTTCTCTGTAGGATGTGATTCTAAACATGCCCCTGTCCTCTAAGAAATTCACGTCCTGGAACCACAATAATGCAAACAATGTAAAGTCACCCCAGTAAATGTGTGCCACTCAGGTTGGAAAATGTTTTAAAAGCTTCATAAATGTGGAAGAAAAAGATTGAGGGTACAAAAGTTATAGGAAGGAATGCCAAGATCTTTGGAATATTTTCCTCTGTGGCTTTCTCTCCTGATGCCTTGCAACTCTTTTCTCTGATAATGAGAATACTTACTTAAATTTGAAGACAGATTACATCCTGGACAGAGAATGTGGAAACAGGGCAACATTAATTTGTTTAGGAAGGATCAAGTGCTCCAACATGAAAATGTGAATAAGTTCAATCATGAACTCTTTCGTAATAAAAATGTACAAAGCAACACTCAGAAACACTGCCGTACATGGAACCTGGTTGCAACCTGCTCCTGCCCACCGTTGTCTGGAGGACTTTTTCAGAGGCTCCAGAATGGTCTGATTCAACAGTTTTTGAATCAACTGAGTGTGAAAACAGGCTAGCATAAGTAGGTAGGGTGACTCCACTCACACAAATACATGGGAGTGAGTTATTTGCAGCTCATTAAGTATCACAAGGCCTCTCCCCACCACATACCCACCCATCACCCACATCATATGCCTCCTAGGAAGAATGATTATACTGAAGCCAACAGCATAAAAGAGCCATTTTCTGGTTCTGGGTTCTAGAAAGACATCCTAGACAAAGAAATAGTTTACTTGGGAAAACTAAAAAGAAGCTCCACTTATTTCTTACTTTCTGTAACTTTGATCTGCATATGTTATTGTTGTTGTTGTTGTTGTTGTTGTTGTTGTTGTTGTTGTTGAGACGGGGTCTCACTCTGTCACCCGGGCTGGAGTGCAGTGGCGCATAAACACAGCTCACTGCAGCCTTGAACTCCTGGGCTCGAGGGATCTTCCCACTTCATCCTCCCCAGTAGCTGGGACCATAGGCACACTCCACCATGTCTGGCTCATGTTTTTAATTTTGTAGAGATGAGGTCTCACCATGTTGCCCAGGCCAGTCTCAAACTTTTGGGCTCAAGCAGTCCTCCCACCTCAGCCTCCCAAAGTATTGGGGTTACAGGCATGAGACCCTAAACCCAGCCTCATTTTTAAAAATTTCATTTTTTACTTTAGATTCAGGGAGTGCCTGTGCTTGCTTGTTACATGGGTAGATTGCATACTGGTGGGGATTGGGCTTCTAGTGTACCCATTACCCGAGTAGTGAACACTGTACTAGAAAGGTAATTTTTCAACTCTCCCCCCTTTTGGTGCCCCCAGTGGCTATTATTTCCATCTTTATGCCCATGTGTACCCATTATTTAGCTTCCAGTTAAAAGAGAACATGAGAACATGAAGTATTTGGTTTTCTGTTTCTGAGTTAGTTCACTTAGGATAATGGCCTCCAGCTCTATCCATGTTACTGCAAAGGAAATGATTTCATTCTTTTTTATGGCTGTGTGCCTTTCATTTAAAATTAAATTTTGAACAGATCCTGTGAACAGCTTATGTGTGGGGCTCCTTCTGCATGACTTTTTCTTTCTTTTAGGGACAGTATCTCACTCTGTTACCCAGGCTGGTCTCAAGCTCCTAGGCTCAAGCTGTCCTCCCACCTCAGCCTCCCGAGTATCTAGGACTACAGACGCACGTCACCACAACTCAGCTTCCTTCTGTATAATTTAATTTAAATTTTTTATGTGATTTATTGTTAAATGCATAAACTTACAAACAATTATTTGAGAGAGATTAGTTTCTTGTACATGGACCATTAGCAACCTATCTGTTGGGTAACAACTATTTGCATAACAATGAATTAAAATGTGTGAAATAAGGCAACATCCAGCAGGAGCTGAAGAACTCAGTGTTGTGGGTGTCAGGTTGTTTTGTATCAGTGATTCCAATTCTGGTGAAAAGGAATGAATGGTATAAAAGCTCATTTGGGCCGGGCACAGTGGCTCACACCTGTAATCCCAGCACTTTGGGAGGCCAAGGTGGGCGGATCACCTGAGGTTGGGAGTTCGAGACCAGCCTGACCAACATGGAGAAACCCTGTCTCTACTAAAAATACAAAATTAGCCTGGTGTGGTGGCAGGTGCCTGTAACCCCAGCCACTTGGGAGGCTGAGGCAGGAGAATCACTTGAGCCCAGGAGGCTGAGGTTGCAGTGAGCCGAGATAGCACCTAGAAGGTAGCAACCTGGAGGCCCCTCCTTCTAGATCAGGTACATGGGGCTTCACAACTCCCTGCCCCGAAAGTTCAGAGTCTGCCTCTAGGGCTGCATGGGCCTTTTCCCCAGGGTCTGTCACCCTGGGGGCTGACCCAGCTGTCAGTGTGTCATCATAGGCCTGAGGAGTGACTTCCTCTGGGGAAGCAGTCGGTGAAGTCAGGACATGGCAGCTGAGGTATCTACATACACATGTGGGTCCTTGTGGTGCAGGACAGGGTCTAGGCTGGGAATCTGAGGGCACCCATTTGTTTTCTTCCCCCAATCCTTGTAAGTATCAGGGGTGTGCCTGCCATTAAGGACCTGTTCTGGCAAGGTGAAACTTGGCTCTTTGAATTTTTCCTGGCAGTTTAGTTTTGAGCAATATCAAAGTTTTGTTATACTCTGGCTGCCAGGGCAGTTCAACTTGGTTTTTTAATTTGTTTTGTTTTTCCTTTTTTATTTTTTTGTGGAGAATGGGGTCTCATAATGTTTCCCAGGTAGATCTCAAACTCTGGGGCTCAAGCTGTCCTTCTGCCTCTGCCACCCTAAGTGCTGGGATTACAGGTGTGAGCCACCACGCCTGGATACCAGGGAAGCTCAACCCAAAGATTCACTCTTGATAGGACATTTTGTAAGAAGGAAAAATAGGTCATCATTTCTGATTAAAATTCAGTACATCCTTTTTCATTATTTTTATTTTTTGCACTACTCTGCAATATGATATCTCCATTTTGCTGCATGAAATAAAAGGTTATTTATCAGAGGCCAAATATTACTAAGCACTGTTATAAACTCTCAATATGGGCTGGGTGCGGTGGCTCACGCCTGTAGTCCCAGCACTTTGGGAGGCTGAGGTGGGCAGATCACTTGAGGTCATGAGTTCAAGAACAGCCTGGCCAACATGGTGAAACTCCATCTCTACTAAAAATACAAAAAATTAGCCGGGCGTGGTGGTGGGTGCCTGTAATCCCAGCTACTCAGGAGGCTGAGGCAGGAGAATCACTTAAACCTGGGAGGTTACAATGAGCCAAGATCATGCCACTGCACTCCAACCTTGGTTACAGAACGAGAGCCGGTCTCAAAAAAACAAAAAACAAAAAACAAAAAACAAAAAACAAAACTCTCAATGTGAATTAACTCATTTCAACAACACTTTGAGGTAGATAAGATTATTACTATTATTATGTCATCATCATCCCCATTTTACCTATGGATAAACTGAGGCACAGAGAAGTAAAGTAGTTTGTGCAATGCCTGAAAACTAAAAAGTGGTAGAGCCAAGATTCTAACCACAGTGCAATGCTACTTCTATTCAATCTTCTCTGCTTTTCTACCTTTACTTATCCTTCAGGTCAAGCTCAAGCCCTCCCTCTTTATAGAAGCCTATCTGAGCAGATCCATCTGATTTTCTGAACTTCTGGACTTTTCTTTGCCTTCATCCCTCCCTGGATGTTTACTGTTTGAGACTGCTGGAAATCTTTCCAAATTTGTATCTATTAGCTCCAACATCTAAAGTAAAAGGCCTCAGAGTATATGTTCCAGGTTGAAAAAAATGTTTAGGTGAAAGGTGACTAGACTGACAGTTGAGTAGGCAGATGACTGGTTTCCCATCACAAGTATGGTAGACTCTGTGATGTACTGCCCAGATCCCCCATCAAAAAAGGACTTGTTGCTCCAGCTTTGGGGAGTGCTGTCAGCAGGTTACCATCAGTGGCCATTTTTCTTAGGGACTGTCTTAACTTCATAGAGCCACCTTGCCCTAGAGTGGCCCATATCCAATGACTAAGGGATGTGGGAATATAAAATCCTGACCATCTGGGTCAGTGGTGTGCTGGAGGCAGCTTCTACTGATTCTTAAGGCTTGAATATGTACATTTACAATTCTGTGTTCTGTGATGATACATCCAGAGCTTGAAATTAGGCACGGTAGAGATTTTTATATTGTGAAAATTGGCAAACTCTGAAAAATCAGAACTTTTACTTTTTCAGTCAGTTTACCAGTACACCACTGTTCTTGGTTCCACATAAACTATGCTGAAGCCACATCAAGATTGAGACAGTTTTTCTTTTGTAATATTTTAACCTTCTGGACGATTCTCTTGTAATCACCCAACGGCTTCTTCCTGCCCACTGCACAGATAAAATCAATATACTAAGACTGTGGCATTGCAGTAGAGAAAGAGTTTAATTGACATGAGGCTGGCTCATGCAGAGGAACTGGAGTTATCACTCAAATCAATCTCCCCAAAGGCTGGAAGACTAAGGTTTTTATGGACAATCTTGTGGGCAGGAGGCTAGGGAATGGGTGCTGCTGATTGGTTGGGGATGAAATTATCAAGGAGTGGAAAAAGGTTCTGGTGCACTCAGTGCACCTCTGGGTGGGGCCATATGACCAATTGAGTTATGAGTCACAAATCCAGGTGAGGTCAGTCTGAAACAGCTATAAACCCAATATTCGTTTCTATAATAGTGATGTTATCTATAGGAGCAAGTGGGGAAGTCACAAATCTTGTGGCCTCCTGGCCACATGACTCCTGGCAGTAAAGGATTATAGAAACTACTTCTACATTTTATCAGAGTTCAAGCCCCTTCCATAATCCTATTCTGTGGCCTTTCATTAGTCTTACAAAGGTGGGTTTCTGTCCCTGAGCAAGGAGGGGGCATTTTAGGGAGGGACTATTATCATGCTTGCTTTCAAGTTAAACTATAAACAAAATCCCTCCCAAGGTTAT
This sequence comes from Theropithecus gelada, assembly GCF_003255815.1. Lineage (NCBI taxonomy): Eukaryota > Metazoa > Chordata > Mammalia > Primates > Cercopithecidae > Theropithecus > Theropithecus gelada. The sequence goes on along the minus strand of NC_037680.1, from coordinate 84,822,641 downwards.
CTTGGCCTATGGCCAGAAATGACCAAAGATATTTTGAAGGTCAGAAGCAGAATGGTGTCAACTATGTCAAATTTCTTTTACTGTCATAATTGAAACCACAAAGGCAGTTTCACTCATCTATAAACTGTTAATGGAGGCCTCTGGATAGTACTGACCATTATACAAGCCACCAAGAATCAATGAACCCCATACCTAGAGGCCAGTGAATTCCTGTAGTAAATGCTTGTTTTTTTCTGTTTTGTTTGGTTTTGTTTTCGAGATGGAGTCTCGCTCTGTTGCCAGGCTGGAGTGCAGTGGCATAATCTCAGTTCACTGCAATCTCTGCCTCCCAGGTTTAAGTGATTCTTCTGCCTCAGCCTCGTGAGTAGCTAGGACTATAGGCATGTGCCATCACGCCCAGTTAATTTTTGTATTTTTAGTATAGATGGGGTTTCACCATGTTGGCCAGGATGGTCTTGATCTCTTGACCTCGTGATCCGCCCACCTCAGTCTCCCAAAGTGCTGGGCTTACAGGCATGAGCCACTGCACCCAGCTAGTAAATGCTTGTTGAATGACCACATTCAAATTGCTCTATTGATGTCTTCTGTAAATTCTATCACTTATTCTTGATTAAACTTATTTAGTTTAAAAAGCCTTGGTAGTCGGTGGTGGGGTGGGAAATCATTGAATAGTTAGCTTTGCTAATGGCTTTTCGCTTTTTTCTGTTAACTTATTTGTAGAAGTGATAGTCAAAAGAGTTAAAGACATATATGGCCTGGCCATCAACTAATCGAAAAGAATCCTAGGCCGGGCACAGTGGCTCACACCTGTAATCTCACCACTTTGGGAGGCTGAGGCAGGTGGATCCCCTGAGGTCAGGAGTTCAAGACCAACCTGGCCAACACAGTGAAACCCAGTTTCTACTAAATATACAAAAATGAGCCAGATGTGGTGGTATGTACCTTTAATCCCAGCTACTTGGGAGGCTGAGACAGGAGAATCGCTTGAACCCAGGAGGCGGAGGTTGCAGTGAGCCAAGATCGCACCACTGCATCCAGCCTGGGCGACAGAGCAAGACTCCATCTCAAAAAAAAAAAAAAAAGAATCCTTGCCCTAATATAAGAGCAGGGTCCTAGAGATACCCACCATTTCAGCAAAATAGGGTCAGATATTAATCTTTTGTGTGTTGGATCTTAGGATGTGGGAGGTTCCTTGTAAAGAGACCTTAGGATACTTAGAATGCTTAGAGACAGAAGCTAGTTACCAACCCATATGGAACTGTTTCAATGGAACTGTATTTTAACAGCAGGTATGTCCTTGTGGGTGCCTTCCAGCTGAATAGCAGGTTCATTTATACTTTCAAGGAATAACTCTATTTGTGACTTCAGTATTTGACATCTCCTATGCTTTTAATTTACCTAACGAGACAAACAACAGTAATTATACTATGTTGATCTTAATAAATATCCTAATCATTTTTACTTGGGCTTATTTTGGGAGATGGGTGAGGTATACTTGGCTTGCAAATTTTAAGCTCTAAATAGCACTAAAAAGGTTCTGATTAAGTTTAAAACACTTTTTGATGAGATTTTTGTTTTATTTATTGGAAGACAGCATTGATCTTTTTGAATCCTGGCTTGAGCATTACTTTAGTAAATGAAGTCTAAAAGGAAAATATCTAATGAAAGTATATAATAATGGTACTTCCTCATATGACGTTTAACATTTTTGGAGATCATTTACTAGGTACCATAATACTTGTTGAGGAAAATGCAAAGATGAACAAGATAGGGTGCCTGCCCTGCCAGGGATGCTGAAGGGAATATGATGGGGGAAACTTTGTATTTGTCAATTAACCTCAGTAAAGCTGGGAAAAAATCAATTAATTAATTAAAAATGGGGAACCTAAAATTGGAAAAGAAGCGTTTCCAGGAGTGGGTTAAAAAAAAAAAAAAAAAAAAAAGGCTTTTTTTGTTGTTGCCACATCTACTGCAAGAATGAAGATCATTCTCAGCAACCAGACTGCTGACATTCCAGAAAATGTTGACATCACTCTGAAGGGAAGCACAGTTATTGTGAAGGGCCCCAGAGGAGGCCTGTGGAGGGACTTCAGTCACGTCAATGTAAAACTCAACCTTCTTGGGAAGAAAGAGGCTCTGGGTTGACAAATGGTGGGGCAACAGAAAGGAACTGGCTACCGTTCAGACTATTTATAGTCACACACAGAACATGATCAAGGACGTTACACTGGGCTTCCGTTACAAGATGAGGTCTGTGTCTGCTCACTTCCCCATTAACGTCGTTATCCAGGAGAATGGGTCTCTTATTGAAATCTGAAATTTCTTTGGTGAAAAATACATCCCCAGGGTTCGGAGGAGGTCAGGTGTTGCTGGTTTGGTATCTCAAGCCCAGAAAGATGAATTAATCCTTGAAGGAAATGACGTTGAGCTTGTTTCAAATTCAGCTGCTTCGATTCAGCAAGTCACAAGTTAAAAATAAGGATATCAGAAAAATTTTGGATGGTGCCTATGTCTCTGAAAAAGGAACAGTTCAGCAGGCTGATGAATAAGATCTAAGAGTTGTCCAGCTACAGAAACAAGATGCTGGAAGACTCCTAAGACCTATTTGTGATATTTAAATGATGCAATAAAAGACCTACTGATTTTGCAAAAAAAATAGGTGTCTGGACTATAAAATGGGAATAAAGGGGTATGTGGGAGATAAGTCTGGAAAGGTGAAGTGTCAGTCAAGACACTTTCAGTTGTAAATGACAGAAACCAACACAAACTCCCTTGAGATAACATGGGCTTAATTGATAATAGAACTGTGGGGTCTAGAAGGTGAGGTTAGCTCCAGACCTGAGGAGATCCTGGGACTCAAGCAAGGTCATTAGCTCTTACTCTCCCACCACACCTTCCCACTCCCCTCACACAAAATCTTCATCCCTCCTTTGGTGTTACTCTCCTCTCCCCTGTCACCTTCCTTCCCTTCTTCAGCAGACAGGCATTCTCACATGGTGGGAAAGATGGCCATCAGGGGCCTCCAATTCACATCCTTCCAGTCCTGTAACCCAATAGGCAAGGCTCCTTCCACAGCTTCAGAGATAAAAATTCCAGGGAGGGACTCTGATTGGCTGGGTCATATGCCCACCCTGGCTCAACCGCTGTAGCCAAAAGACTAGGGTACTGTGACTAGTAGAACTGGCCTAGCATTGATCACATACTTACCCTGTGTCTTACAGGTAGGGGAAGTTCCCAAAGGAGGTAGGAATGCTGAGTGCAGAAAAACACAGATGTCCCCACATGTAGGAGGGAGCCAATAACGTAGAGAGCCTCAAGGTCAAGCCATGAAGTCTGAACTCCTTCTGGCAATAGGAGGCTGTTAAAAGTACTGGAGGCCAGGCGCGGTGGCTCACGCTTGTAATTCCAGCACTTTGGGAGGCCGAAGGGGGGGGGGGGGTGGATCACGAGGTCAGGAGTTCAAGACCAGCCTGGCCAACACAGTGAAACCCCACCTCTCCTAAAAATACAAAAAAAATTAGCTGGGCGTGGCTGTAGGCGCCTGTAATCCCAGTTACTCGAGAGGCTGAAGCAGGAGAATAACCTGAACCCAGGAGGTGGTGGTTGCAGTGAGCTGAGATCATGCCACTGAATGCACTCTAGCCTGGGCAACAGGGCTAGACTACTGTCTAAAAANCCTACTACTCTTTTTTTTTTTTGAGATGGAGTGTTACTCTGTGGCCCAGGCCAGAGTGCAGTGGTGCAATCTTAGCCCACTGCAACCTCCGCCTCCCGGGTTCAAGTGATTCTCCTGCCTTGGCCTCCCGAGTAGCTAGGATTACAGACGCCTGCCACCAGGGCCAGCTAATTTTTGTATTTTTAGTAGAGACAGGGTTTCACCATGTTGACCAGGCTGGTCTCAAACTCCTGACCTCAGGTGATCCACCTGCCTCGTCCTCCCAAAGTACTGGGATTACAGGTGTGAGCCACTGCACCTGGCCAGTTCCTACTATTCTTATCCTTCATACCTTATACGGTTTTCTTCTGTCCTGTGTGATGGGCAGAGATTTTTCTGTCCTTCAATTTGTACATAGTTAAATGACAGAGACTCATTCTGTTATTTTGCCTTATCTTGTGCTTATCTTTGAGGGTCAGAGACAGTGTTTTGTCTGCCTTTGCCAGCCTTGCTTGTTTCCTGACTAAATTAGTTAAGAGGCTGATTGGTAGCCAAGGTTGTTGTCACAGATTAAGTCCAAAAGGGAGGGAGAGGTCATAGATGCAGCCCATCACTGCTGAGTATGTCTGCCCTTTCAAACAAGAGGTGAGTCACCTTTTTGCTTAGATCTTACCATTGGTCTAGTACTCTTGGGATGCCAGTTAACAAAGACCTAGGCTTACTTTTTAGCAGGTTCGAGTTCAGCAGAGACAGAAAATAAATCAACTAATTACTTCTCTCATACATTTACTCTGAATGCCCATGGAAACTGGTTTTGTGAGTGTGTGCTAAGCCATAAGCTGGTTGTTTTTTTGAAGGTTAAAGTTGTAAGTATTCTCCCTTCTGCTGGTGAGCTGCAGTGACCAAAAGAGTTAAAGTCAACAGGAAGTGAGGGAATTATTCATTTGCCATGACATCCTCACCACCCAGCAAAGGCCTTCTATTGGACAAGAATGTGTCTGTGGGTCAGAACGACTTGAACAGCTTGTGAAGAAGGCCTTTGCATGCTTGCCTTCCGTGTGTGGTTAGTTCACATAGTGCTCACTCTTTAGTGGAACCTTTGAGGTTGTTATTGTAGGCTGACAGCTTCATGCCAGAAGCAGCATGATTTCTTTTGTTTTGTTTTGTTTTTCTTTTTGAGACAGAGTCTTGCTCTGTTGCCCAGGCTGGAGTGCAGTGGCATGATCTCAGCTCACCACAACTTCCGCCTCCCGGGTTCAAGCAATTCTCCTGCCTCAGCCTCCTTAGTAACTGGGACTACAGGTTCATGCCACCATGCCCAGCTAATTTTTGTACTTTTAGTAGAGATGGGGTTTCGTTATGTTGGCCAGGCTGATCTGGAACTCCTGACCTCTTGATCCACCTGTCTTGGCCTCCCAAAGTGCTGGGATTATAGGCATGAGCCACCATGCCTGGCCTGCAGCAGGATTTCTGGAGCAGGTATGATTGGTTTTGTTGTATGTTTTTGTTTCCTTTGTTTCTGATTTCTTTCGACTAAAGTAATCTCTGTATATCTATCATTGTCATTTAATTGTGTTCTGTTACTTGTAAGATTCTTTATTGTCCCTTAGTTAGTAATGATTCCTTATTTGTGCTTGTATAACACGTTTTATATACTTCTGTTGAAGTGCTTTTTATACTTGGTTTTGTGTCTCACTCTCCACTAGCTATTTAGCTCTTCAAGAGCAGGAGCTGTGTTTTGTGTCTCTAATATCTCACATAGTGTTTGGGTACTTGGTCTGTCCTCTATAAATGCTTGTTGAGGATAAATGGTTATGTGGTTAGAAATCAGCTAACTAATAGGAATAGTCATTGTTTTAGAGTTAACAAAGAACTTTCACATGCTTTGTCCATATTGTGCTTCTCTGCTTTCTCAGGTAGAAGGCAGCAGGCATTGGCAGGACTTCCATTTTGCAGATAAGAAGGGCACAGAAGCCCTGAGTCAGCCTGACTTGCTGGATGTCAGTTAGCTTAGAAGGCAGTGTGGGGACATGACCCCTTTCCTGGTGTTATAAATTTATGTTCTTCCTATTGCCACACTTCTCTCACACTGAACAAACTCAATACGTAGTCTGAGTAGCTCAGGGGTTGGATTCAGCCTACTCACTCCTTGTTTATGGTCCTTCTACCAACATCAGGGCCCCTGTGTGATTTAAGGTGATTTAAAATGTAATTGAACTTGGGTGGCCCAGAGGACTCAGTAATTAGACAAGAATTTGAGGAACTTCGTTTTCTTCTCTTTGGGAACACAATTGACAATAAATGAATCATCTTGGGTTCTCTTTCATCATCTTTAAAATAGTGCCAGTACTTTACTCACCTCTCTTTTTTGAGATTACTACAAGTGTTTATTAAGAAGTTATTAAGAAGGCCAGTTGCGGTGGCTCACCCCTGTAATTCCGGCACTTTGGGAGGCCGAGGTGGGTGGATCACCTGAGGTCAGGAATTCGAGACCAGCCTGGCCAATATGATGAAACCCCGTCTCTACTAAAAATACAAAAAATTAGCCAGGCGTGGTGGTGGGCACCTGTAATGCCAGTTACTCGGGGGGCTGAGCAGGACAATCACTTGAACCTAGGAGGCGGAGGTTGTGGTAAGCCGAGATCACACCATTGCACTCCAGCCTGGGCAACAACAGTGAAAATGTCTCAAAAAAAAAAGAAAAAAAAAGAAAAATGAAGTTTATCAAGCACTTAAAATTTTTTTTTTCATTTCCGTAAGTTTGTGGGGAACAGGTGATATTTAGTTACTAAGTTCTTTAGTGGTGACTTGTGAGATTTTGGTGCACCCATCCCCCAGGCAGTATACACCGAACCGGATTTGTAGTCTTTTATTCCTCACCCCCTCCCCACCCTTTCCCCCTAAGTCCCCAAAGTCTATTTTCTCATTCTTATGCCTTTGACTCCGCATAGCTTAGCTCCCATTTATGAGTGAGAACATGTGATGTTTGGTTTTTCATTCCTGAATTACTTCACTTAGAATAGTAGACTCCAAATCCCTCCAGGTTGCTGCAAATGCCATTAATTGTTTCCTTTTTATGGCTGAGTAGTAGTCCATCATATACATATATTTATATCTATATGTATCTATATATATAGATTATATATATAGATATCTCACAGTTTCTTTCTATTCGTTGATTGATGGGCATTTGGGTTGGCTCCACATTTTTGCAGCTGCAAATTGTGCTACGATAAACATGCATGTGCAAGTGTCTTTTTCGTATAATGACTTCTTTTCCTCTGGGTAGATACCCAGTAGTGGGATTGCTGGGTCAAATTGTAGTTCTACTTTTAGTTCTTAAAGGAATCTCCCACTATTTTCCATGGTGGTTGTACTAGCTTACATTCCCACCAGCAGTGTAGAAGTGCTCCCTTTTCACTACATCCACACCAACGTCTATTTTTTTTTTATTTTTTGATTATGGCCATTCTTGGCAGGAGTAAGGTGTTATCACATTATGGTTTTGATTTGCATTTCCCTGATCATTAGTGATGTTGAGCATTTTTTCATATGTGTGTTGGCCATTTGTTATCAAGCACTTTATAAGCTTTATTCTAAACCATGCATGTGAAAAATGATTATTTTCTATAAAAACCAAGTGATTTTTTCCTGAGATTACCTCAGTTTTAGGAGGTTTGTGAGATAATTAGATAAACACAGTCCTGTATTGAATTTAGAAACACAACCTCTATTACGCAGGCTCAAGTAGAAGATTCTAAATAGTTATATAAACTGATGACATCTTTAAGTCTATTTCCCCAGCCCTTTTTGGGTATCTTGCATATTTGGTCTCACTGTACTTCTTTGTTGTTGCATTCACTGTTGCAGTCAGCCACACTAGCTGGCTTGGCTCTGATGGTACCTACTTGTACCTCACCAGTTACTCCTGTTGCAGTTGGAGGCTGATATGGTTTTTATCATGGAAGTTTTTGCCTTCTTCCTCTCAGTCCCAAGATAAAGCTAATTCAAGTGGTTCCTTTGTTTTCTAGTCAATGTTCTCTGCCATGGAGGCAAAGGGAGATGGAAAACATCAAGTCTGCATTTGTAGACATTTCATAACTGAAGTTTGTGTCCTCCTGCTTTGTTTCTAAGAGCAGGACATACTGGATCTCTGGTGGTTTTTATGAAAATGGGCTTCCCAGCCAGAAGCTTTGGCTTTCCAATTTGACATAAAGGTGCAGTAACACTGCTGCCTTCAGTTGCAAAGCAATCTGAGATTTAAAGTGCCATGCTTATATTTAGTTAGATTTCTGAGGCAGCAAATGTCTCAATGATTTTGCAGGTGGCAAACAATAAACATGTGCAGAGATGTGCTGAAAAATGCTTTAAGTGGATTGTTGGGGCTATTTCAAAGGGAACATCTCATCACTGGTGTTGTAAAGAGCTTGAGCTCTAAGTTGTTAGAAAATGAACCCAGCCAAGTTGCTGATACTGTAGTGGTTCACAGGACAATTCCTAAGTAATGCAAAGGTGCTTTGGTTTCTATAAAAGGTCTGAGTGAGGTTTTTGCTACCTGATCTTTGCCATGTTATTTTTAAGCCCAGGTTTTAATAGCTAGGAAGCCTTTTCTACCAAGAAAAAAATGTAAAAGTTTGAGTTCAACATAACGTTTTGGAAAGTATGTCAAATTTTAGTGAAACGAGCCTATAAGGAATTCAAATATAATTTTGCCAGGAAACTAGAGTGGTATATATACTTACAGATGTTAGTGGCTTAAAAATATACTGTTTATTCAGTTATTCATTCAACAAATGCTTACTGAGTACCCGCTGTGTACTAACCACAGTTCTAGGCCCAATGAGAGTTATACAAATGGAAGAGGGCAGAATTGCTGCTTTCAGGTTCCTCTAAGTCTAGTAGGTAGTCGTGTTACTTGATATCAGGCAGTTTACTTGATATAATTGAGCTTCCTCATTTGTAAAATGAGGGTGATAGTACTCACATTATACATTTTGGGGCTTAGAGATATGAAATACCAAGCAACATACCTGGCACAAAATAGGCTTTTGATGACTTGTAATTATTGTCATCGTTGTCATTTGAGAGGGAACATGCAGCATGCAGTATATGTTATGGGGGAGGTACCAAAGATATTCTGTGGCAGTTTAAAGAGAGAACAGACCATTTTGGATCAGGGACCCAAAAAAGCTTGCGGAAGAGGTGGCATTTGAGCTGGGCCTTGAAGAATAGAATTTCAGTAGGTTGAGGTGGGAAGAGGGTATTTCAGAGATAACTGTAAACCTTTCCTGAAATAACTGGAAAAGCATAACATTTGAGCAATAGCGTTCAGTTTGGAGGTAAAGAGTGTGTGAATTGAAGTAGAAAGTTGGAATGGCAAACTAGCCCAAGATTGTGAAAGGCCTAGAATGTCAGGTTAAAGAGTTGAACCTTATTGCCAATGGGAGCTTCATCGAAGGGTTTCCCTGGTGCCCAGCACAGTGTCCAGCCCATAGTAGGCACTCAGCAAATACTTATTGAATAAATAAATGAGTGTAATTTTAGACAAATGGAGCTTAGTAAGCCAGGTGGAAATGTCTTACAAATAGCTGGGAACATAGGACCAGAATTCAGTTCTGAGATTGAGACTGAAGGTGGAAATTTGAACAGCATGCATGTAGAAGTTATTGGAGTTGCACATGTGGATAAATTGATTTAAGGAGAACATTATGTAGCTCTAGCCAGAGGAGAAACTCAGACAACGCCTCCATTTGATGAGACCAGGAAGGGAAGGAAGAAGATGGAGACTAAGTGGGTAGAAATGAGAAGAAAACTTCAGTGAATGTAGTACCCCTTTTAAGAAGGGGCTGGTTAACAGCACAAGGAGGTTAAGGACTTTGGAAAACACTAATGGCTGTGTAACAAGGAGGTCCCTTGGTAGCTGTAGAAGAGAAGTTCAGTTGAGTGGGGTCTTGTGTCAGGTTGTAAGGTATAAGATATAAGTAGGCACAGCACTCCCTGGGACATTTCTTTTTGTCTATTTTTTTTTTTTTTTGGCAAGATTAGTATTTACTGGTATTTGATTTTTTTGGCGCATACATTTAAACAAACAGTGTACCCAAACTGTATATATAGTTTTTGATTCCAATTATATATTGGACAAAAGTACACCTACCTATTGATTTACTTTGACTGAGTTATGAGATCATGACTGATTTTTATTTCCTTTTCCATGTCTGTCACTATTTTCCAGAGTTTCTACAAGTATTTATTACTTTTAGAACTGGGAAAAAATTATATAGATTATTTTCATTTTATTTATTTATTTATTTTGAGACAGGGTCTCACTCTGTCGCCCAGGCTGGCACGTAGTAGTTCAATCACAGCTTACTGCAACCTTGAACTCCTGGGCTCAAGGGATCCTCTTGCCTTAGCCCCCTGAGTAGCTGGGACTACAGGCACATGCCACCACACCTGACTAATTTTTAATTTTTTTTTTTTTTTTTTGAGCTAGAGTCTCACTCTGTTACCCAGGCTGGAGTGCAGTGGCTCAGTCTTGGCTCACTGCAGGCTCTGCCTCCCGGGTTCACGCCATTCTCCTGCCTCAGCCTCCCGAGTAGCTGAGACTACAGGTACCTGCCGCCACGCCTGGCTAGTTTTTTCTGTTTTTAGTAGTGACGGGGTTTCACCGTGTTAGCCAGGATGGTCTTGATCTCCTGGCCTCATGATCTGCCCACCTCGGCCTCCCAAAATGCTGGGATTACAGGCATGAGCCACCGCACCCAGCCTATTTTTAATTTTTTGTTTGTAGAGAAAGGGTCTCACTGTGTTACCTAGGCTGGTCTTGAACTCCTGGCCTCAGGTTATCCTCCTGCCTCAGCCTCCCAAAATGCTGGGATTACTGGTGTGAGCTACCACCTCCAGCCCAAATTATTTTTTTAATGGTATGCTCTTTATGTATTGTGGCAATAGTCTTCTCTTTCATTTAAACTTAGATATAATGTAGCCATTTAATGTTTGCTCCAAACCTATGAAAATGGGATTCCATCTGTGTTTCTAGCTGTCTGTTTCATCTGATAGCCTTCTGAGCTCTTTTTATGAGGTCCACCCTGGCACCATTTCCTTTTCTGCTGCTTGTGGCATGCCTGTGCTCCATCCACATCCTTACATCACCATGTAGCCTTGTGGTCCAGAAAGGCCATATTACTAGGGGCAGATCCTCTTGTGGTGTATCCTTCACATTATGTAACTCTTAAAAAATTCTCAGTCAGCCACAACCTTAAACCAAAGTGAAGACCAGGTGAGCACCCTCAATGTGGACCATCCTTGTAATCACCTTTGGCTCTTATTTTTGCAAATTGATGGACAGACATAAGTTGTCCTAGGTATCTTTGCCATTGCAATTTTCTTCCCAGTCCAGCTGCTTCTAAAATAATATGGCCCTCATAATATTCTGAGTCACTTAGCTAAGAAGGAGGAAGTCAGTGCTTTTACCATCCAGCTCAGGAGGACACGGCATCTCTGTGTGAGTCAGGGTAGAATTATTACTCATAAGTGCTTCTGTCTCTGTGTGGGAGAACTCCTGTATTCATCCTGTTAATTAGCCTTGCATAACGATCATGTAAACAACAGATTTCTTAGTTAGGAAATAGCAATACACTGATTCGTTTTGACGCATGCATAGGATTCTTTGGGTTGAGCTCTTTTATTTCCTCAATTTCTCAATCTATTAAATAGGGGAAATACCACTTCTTACAGAAAGGGCATTCTATACAAATATAAGATAAAATGTCTATAGGTCACTGAGTTTGGCTGAAAGGCAGTGTATTATAAATAGTTCGTTGCTGACTTTGCCTTTGTTGGACTGACAGACCTTTGTTGGATTTCCAGGGAGAGATGAGGAACACATGGTTGTTGAATGGGTGAGGTCCGGTGGAGTGCTCCATAATTATGTAGCAGTTTACATTTGTAAAGGCATGTTGGAGCAGCTACCTAGTGAATGATCCACACGCAAAGCAATTTGATATTAGCAACTCTGTGGGATACAGGTAGCTGAGTAAGGCATGCAGAGGTTAAATGGTCTGCTAGAGGCCACCCAGCAAGTGAGTGGTTGAGCCAGATTTAGAACACAGTTCTAATTAGCTCCTGATTTCCAATTTTGTACTGAGGCAAACCACACTGCCCCCACATACTGATCTTATTCCCTTCACTTTGTCAGACGAAGGTCCCCTTTATATTTTGACCTATCTGAATATATTATTATATTTTGATTAATTTCAAAACCAAATGAGGCAAGCTAGTAAGAAGTACTCAATTATAGAAATTAAACTTGACATCAGACTCTTGTACTGTAGTGAATTTGAGAGCTATAGAGCTCAGGAAAAAGATGAAATTCCGAAGAGTAAGGTTGGAAGACAGAGCCTAAAAGAATGAAGACAGAGAGTATATAGGAGGATAAGTAAGAAGGGCATGGTGTCTGCAGTCAAGTAGCTCAGAGTTTAGAGTAGGATCTAGAGAGATTGGCTGATCATTTCAGTACAATGTGGCAAACCCAGGGTGCTATGAGAGCCTGAGCAATTAGGAAAAGCTCCCCAGCTTGGACAAAAGCATGGAGGAGTAAAATAACAAGGTGGGTGGTGTCAGGCCTCTGAGCCCAAGCTAAGCCATCATATCCCCAGTGACCTGCATGTGTACATCCAGATGGCCTGAAGCAACTGAAGATCCACAGAAGTGAAAATAGCTTACCTGATGTCATTCCACCATTGTGATTTGTTTCTGCCCCACCTTAACTGATCGATGTACTTTGTAATCTCCCCCACCCTTAAGAAGGTTCTTTATAATCTCCCCCACCCTTAAGAAGTTTCTTTGTAATTCTCCCCACTCTTGAGAATGTACTTTGTGAGATCCACCCCCGTCCCCAAAACATTGCTCTTAACTCCACCACCTATCCCAAAACCTGTAAGAACTCATGATAATCCCACCACTTTTGCTGACTCCTTTTTCGGGCTCAGCCCACCTGCAACCAGGTGAAATAAACAGCCATGTTGCTCACACAAAGCCAGTTTGGTGATCTCTTCACATGGACACGTGAAACAGGTGGGTGTTGGTGAAGAACTTTAACTTGGTGAAGTGGATAGGTCATGAGGCGCTATCTCTTATGCAACACAACAGCAACACATTTGTTCAACACGTGTCTAGTACGTGTGTGTGTGTGCATGCGCTCCAAACGCTATTCCATGTATTGAGGGTACATTAGTGAACACAATGAACACAAATTCCTGGACTCATAGAGCTTATATTTTAGTGGAGAGAAATACTAAATGTTAAATAAGTCAATTAAATGGTATGTTAGAAGATGGTAAATGCTTAAGGAAAAAGGGTACCTCAAGCCAGGTGATCAAGGTTAACGTGAACAGTAGTAAGTCATGTTCATAGTGTATATCCTTAATATTATATGATGAGAATGGTACTTCAAAAACATATAGCCCTGGGTTAGTGATGAGAAAAACATCAAACAAATCCAAAATGAGGGACATTCTATGAAATACCTGACTAGTACTCCTCAAAACTGTCAAAGACATCAAAAAAAGGTAAAGTCTGAGACACTATCATAGCCAAGACAAGGCCCAAGAAACATGACAACTAAATGTCATGTGGTATCTTGTATAGGATCCTGGAATAGATAGAGGACGTTAGGGAAATTTGAAGAATTTTGAAGAAAGTATAACTTAAGTTAATAATGATGTAACAATATTGGTTCGTTAATTGTGAAAAATGTATCATACTAATGTAAGATGTTACATAGAGGAAACTGAGCATGGGGTATATAGAAACTGAGTGTATTATCTTTGTAATAATTCTATAGATATAAAACTGTTGACCGGGAGTGGTGGCTCATCCCTGTAATCCTAGCACTTTGGGAGGCCAAGGCGGGCAGATCACCAGAGTTCAAGGGTTCGAGACCAGCCTGGCAACATGGGGAAACCCCGTGGCTACTAAAAATAAAAAAATTAGCCAGGCATGATGGCAGACGCCTATAATCCCTACTACTCAGGAGGCTGAGGCAGGAGAATTGCTTGAACGCGGTGGGCTAGAGGTTGCAGTGAGCTGAGATTGTGCCACTTCACTCTAGCCTGGGCGAAAGAGCAAAACTCCGTCTCAAAACAAAAACAGAAACAAACAAAACTGTTTTAAAATGAAAAGTTTATTTAAACAAAAGCAGAGTAAGGGAGATCAAGAGTCTAGGGCAGAGAAGGGCATTATGATTTTAAAGAGGGTGGTCAGGGAGGGACATATGAACAGTTAGCTAAGGAGAGAGTTGTCCGTGTTGGGGTGTCTGGGGGAACAGCAAATGCAAAGGCCCTGAGGTGAAAACTTGCCTGCATGTTTAAGAACATCCTCTTCCCTTCTTTGGGCCTCAGTGGCTTCTATGAAATACTAAGGTTGAAAAGATAATCCCAAAGGCCAGTTTCCTTGTCTAACAGTCTATGGCTTTAGACCATGTGGGTTAGAAGTATTCCACCAACCAGCATGGCCAACAATGGTTATATACATTCTTTTTTTTTTCTTTGAGACAGGGTCTCGCTCTGTTGCCCAGGCTGGAGTGCAATTGTGCGATCTCAGCTCGCTGCAACCTCCGACTCTCTGGTTCAAATGATCCTCCCACCTCAGCCTCCTGAGTAGCTGGGACTACAGGTGCACACCACCATGACTGGCTCATTTTTGTATTTTTAGTAGAGATGAGGTTTCACCATGTTGGCCAGGCTGGTCTCAAACTCTTGGTGGATCAAGTGATCTGCCTGCCTCCCAGAGTGCTGGGATTACAGGCATGAGCCACTGCACCTGGCCTGTTATATACTTCTAACCAGCCTGCAAATACCAAGCCAGAAGCATAAAAAATAATATATCTAGATAGTTCGATAAATCAAAAAAAAAGAGAAAGAAACAATTACTTTGAAGGTTATTTACACTTTCTCTGTCATGAGTAAAGACTGAATTTGAAACATTGGATGAGAAAAGGAATATCAGTAATCTTCAGTGAACAACTTAATACTCTGAACCTTGGAGCCTCTTATACATTGGGAAACTTGTACTTTGTTTATGTTCATTTCAGTTTTTAGTAAGGAAAGAATGAGAAGTTTTAAGATTTATTATATTTATGTATATTTCTGTCTCTGGTATACAAGATGAAATTGAAAAATATCCCAAGTTTCAAAATTATAGAAGCACTAAAACCCTGTTACACAGTTGGAGAGACTGAAGGTTTAACTTTAGACTTGGAAAAAATAACCCTGTTTACAGCTAGAAATGTTTTATAACTAGTATATAGTTCTAAAAATAAATCTATGCCTTGCTTCATGAAGTACTAACATAATAAATATCAAAATATGTAAAAGTAGACAAATTCATAGTCATTATCACTTTGCAGGAGGTTCTATAGAGATCCTATGAACTGCAAACCTCCTTGATACATCTAAAATAAAGGTCTGTATATATGAGTTTAATTTACGTATGTTAAGCTAAGTAGATTGGTGCTGTTGATATAAATGTAATGGTTTAATGACCTAAGTGGAAAAAATGAATTTAATCATAAAAATTGTGAAGTTTTTACAAAGAAACCACATCTATGTACATTTGTGACAACATGTATGTATTAGTCCGTTTTCACGCTGCTGATAAAGATATACCCCTAGACTGGGCAATTTACAAAAGAAAGAGTTTTATTGGACTTACAGTTCCACATGGCTGGGGAGGCCTCACAATCATGGTGGAAGGTGAAAAGCATGTGTCATGTGGCAGCAGACAAGAGAAGAACTTGTGCAGGGAAACTCCTCTTTTAAAACTATCAGATCTCGTGAGACTTATTCACTATCACAATAACAGCACGGGAAAGACCTGCCCCCATGATTTGATTACCTCCCACTGGGTCCCTCCCACAACACGTAGGAATTCAAGATGAGATTTGGGTGGGGACACAGCCAAACCATGTCAATATATAATGGTGTTGCTAGTTGCCTAGTTTTGCCTACTTGTAAGTAGTTAAGGATTTAAAAAGCCCTTGCCTAGTTGTTTTATTTTTATTTTTATTTTTTTGGTAAAGATACAAAGGTATGTGTGACAGTTGGACACTTGAAATGTGACTAGTGTAACTGAGGAACTTTGATTTTACTAAATTTAAATTTGAATGGTCATAATGGCTGCTGTCTACTGTACTGGACAGCATCACTGTCAAGGTCTGCTCTAATTTGGCCCGGCCTTGGTAATCTAGTATTTGAAAGCACGGGTTACTACTTATGTAGGATTCTTTCTGCCCAGGTAGAGATGTAAGGTTTGGAACTTGAGTTCTGTAGAGAGAAAAGGATGAACTCAAGCCTGCCACTCAGGCCGTGACTTCACCTTAAGCTCTTAGACACCCTGCAGACCGGACCCATACTCTGAGGCCGATCCTGGAAGTCTCGGGGAGTTTGGAGCCTGAAACTCTAAGAACGCCAGAGCAGTTCTGAAGTCCAGAGTCATCATCAAGCATTATATAATCTAAGTCTAAGAAGCACAAGCACAGTCACATTTGGATTTAAAAAAAGGGCAGAACCTTCTTCTCTGCTTCCCTGTGGCACCTTTAAACCCAGCAAATCATCAGTGCCTTCAAAGTTGGTGAAAGGACTCAGGCATTTATGACTTTTAGACTGATTACGATACAGTCCCAGTCACAGAATTCCTAGTCTCTTTTGCTTACTATTTTAGGTCAGCATATCAGAGATTTGCCAGGGCAGTCTTTTCACAAATGCTCTCAAAGCATTTTCTCTGTGTGAGTAAAAGCTATTGACCTTAATTCCTCTTATCAAGTGCTCCTCCCTGCTCCGTTTAAGTTTTTATCCAAAGCGAGTAGTGATACGTATTCCTGACAATGGCACTTCTGTGTAGGTGTTGTCTGCCTTTGTGCTTGACTGCCATAGAACGGACGGATGTAGAAGTGGGAAAGCAATTCGGCAGATTTGTGTACTGTAGAATACAATGAACCATGTGCCAACACTATCCTGTTTATTTTCTTCCAGGAAATCAAGGATTGGCATGGCGTTGCTTTGACAAGTACTTCCTGTTGTCTTCACAGAGGTCTTGCTGAAGAATAATCTCAAAGGAACATTTGGTCTCCCTATACATCTGTTAATGTCCATTAGCCAGTAGCAAATGCTTTTAATTACTGGGAAAACATCAACCACCTTTGTGTTTGGCCTGCTCCAGGAAGCCCAATGAAGGTTTCTTCCAGTTGTTTCCATAGCTGTATTGCTGAAGCACCCCTCTTGGGTGAATGTTCATGAAGCCATTTCTGGAACCAGCTTAGGAGGCTGAGGCCTCCTGGAGCCTGTGACATGGAAGCTTTGGAAGTGGATGATATCAGCCCGGCCTTAGAAGTTACGGAGGAGTTCTTTAGTACTTTGGATAGTAAGCTAGAAAAGGCTGTGCAGCAAGCAGAGGTTTATGGGATCCAGGAAGTCCCTGAACTGGTGGGGCATGAGGTACTCAGTAACATAACAGACAATGGTGCTATGAGAAATGTCACCTCCCTGGGCAAGGGGGGCATGATTTGGGACCACTGTAAGAGCAGGCTCTTAGAAACCAAAGCTCAAAATGTCTTCCCTGCCAAAGAACAGTTTATGGTCCAGAGAGGGACAACCCCAGATAATCTTTCCTGGATGGAACAAAAGGAAGCATCAACCTTTAATTTTTTCAATATCTGTCAGCGTCGGAGGGACCGGCCTCGTTCTGTAAATGACTTACTGGATGAGACCTCAACTTTCAAGCCAGGGCATGCTCGATCACGATCAGATATTACCCAAGTGGACTGGAGGGTGGTCCTCAAAACCACGCCTCTGCAGCAGCCGCAACAGCAGCAGCCATCGCTTCAAGGCCCGCACGTCACCAGGCCATCTTTTCTGTTGCCCTCACCAAATAAGATAGAAGATGCTCAAGGAAATACCGGTATGTTTTTAAATTTTATTTATTTATTTCCTTTTTTTTTTTCTTTTGGGGCTGTGACTCAGATAAGCTTATATGTTTTTATATCTGACTTCTACTGAATCATTGCTGATTTTTCCTTTGTCTCTCTTAATCTGCCTCACGAGAATCTTACGCTCCAGCATCCACATCTGGCCTTGCTTATCTAAGCTCCCTCTTCCATTTTCTTATGTACTTTACCAGGCCTCAAGTCAACAGTCTTAGTATCTTCCTAAGAGGTATTCAGTGAAAAGACAATTATGGTAAATTCTTCCTTTCTAATCTTGTATGTTAGAATACTGTCATACTTAATGTATTAATAGTATTTTCCTGTGCACATTGTATGATACTGCCTATTCTTACAGTAGATCGTACGTTGGGCTGAGCGTATGCTAGGAAGGATTTAAAGATGTGTGAAGACACAATCCCTGCCCTAAAGAACTTTTCATCTAGCTGAGGGGATCCAACACCAGCAAAGACTCAAGAAGGTACTTGGTAATGAGAGACAGTAGATGGGCCATTGAAATGTGTGGGAGGGGCTTTCATTTTACTGTCCATATAAGAGTGAGTGGCAGTGACCATAAGAGGACAGAAGAAGGAGAAGACACTGTGGGTTGGGCTTCTCAGGGAGGGCTTGGCTTGCAAGGGGACATGGAACTTGAGCTACATCTGGAAGGACACTAAGATGCAGACAGAGCATCACAGGACATGGCACTTGGTCAGGGTTACAGTGTAAACAAAGGTGGGGAGAAGGGCGTGCAGAAGAGAGCAAGCAGACCCTGGCAAGTACAGCAAAGGACCCTGTAGCCAGCAGTGACAGGAAATGGCTGGAGAGGGTGGTTAGGCCCTCCCTCATGGCAGAGGGTCTTGAATTTCCTTTCTCCTCATACTTTATTCACATATGTGTGCACATGAATACGTACTCATGAACTTGCTCTTCTGTGAGACACAACAAACTCTCTCCATTTTCCCCAGAATTTCCTTTGAGATAATCTCATTTATACAGGCTATCAATTTTTATTACTAATGACTCTCAGTCACCCTACTCAACCTTTAATGTAGATGACTTCTACTCAATTAACTGGGAGACCATTTTTGGTACTTCACTGCTGTTTTAGTATTACTTCAGTTTCTATCATTGCATGGTATTCTATTGATGCATTCAACATTTTAATTATAAAAATTAGCTTATAAGTGTAACCCAAGGCAAGGATATAGTTTAGTATGTCTGTTAAGGAAATGCAGTGTTCCTGAAATTCATCCTTTTCAAATCCTTTATTTTTTACACTCTAATTCATGACTTGTAATTCCTTGTCTTCTCTGCTAGGCTCTCACCAGTCTTACATCTAACCAAGGGTAGTGACCATGGGAGTGAAAAGAAAAGGATGTTATATATATTTTTTCTTCTTTTAAAATCTGTTTTTTTAGAGACAAGGTCTTGTTGTCTCCCAGGCTGGAATACGATGGTGTAATTGTAGCTCATTGCAGCCTCAAACTCTCAGGCTCATGGGATCCTCCAACATCAGCCTCTCAAGTAGCTGGGACTACAGGCAGGCCCGGCTAATTTTTTCAGGTTTTTTTAGAGATGGGGTCTTGCTATGTTGCTATGGCTGGTCTTGAGTTTCTGTGCTCAAGCAGTCCTTCCATTTCAGCCATCCAAGTAGCTGGGATTACAGGCATGAGCCACCACACCTGGCTAAAAAAAGGATATTTTAAAGCACAGTACTTGATGACTGATTAGATATTAAGGGACATGGCGGGGCATGGTGGCTCATGCCTGTAATCCCAGTACTTTGGGAGGCTGAGGCAGGCAGATCATTTGAGGTCAGAGACCAGTCTGGACAACAAGGCAAAACCCTGTCTTTACTTAAAGAACAAAAATTAGCTGGGCTTGGTGGCACGCTCCTGTAGTCCCAGCTACTTGGGAGGCTGAGGCATGAAAATCGATTGAACCTGGGAGGTGGAGGTTGCAGTGAGACCGCGCCACTGCACTCCAGCCTGGGCGACAGAGGGAGACTGTCTCAAAAAAAAAAAAAAAAAAAAAACATGTTAAGGGACATACAAGTTGCTGTAAGCCCAGTGCCTAGCAGAATGATAGCTTTGCCTTGAGCTCATGTACAAGCAGTTGCACCTTCTGATTAGCAAATAACCTCAGTAGTTTTTTGGTTTCTTGGCATTCATTTAGGTTTTTAATCACAAAGCCTCCTTAACCATCCTAAATCCCTGGTGTAGCCCAAGTTAAGAGGGTGTCATATTTCCAATTTTATTTTTCCTAGCTTGTTTTGATTGTAAATACAAGAACTCAACTTTCCTTAGGCTCTCTAAAGACCTGAACTGCTCTTTTGAGTGCTCTACAGACCATGATAATTATTTAATTCTCATGTTTAAAAAAGTGTAATATTAAATTATGTTGAAATATGAGAACTGAGTGGTATTTTGAAAAGTCAACTGTAACAAATGGCATTTGCAAGTATCAATATAATATATTCTGACCACCATTTATTTGTTTATTTTTAAATTTTTTTCCAACAGGGTCTCACTTAGTTGCCCAGTTTGGAGTGCAGTGGTGTAAATTATAGCTCACTGCAGCCTCAGTCTCCCAGGCTCATGCAATCCTTCCACCTCATATAGCTAGGACTACAGGCGTGTACCACCACGCCTGGCTAATTTTTTATTATTATTATTTTTAGTAGAGACAAGGTCTTGCTATGTTGCCCAGGCTGGTCGCAAACTCCTGGGCTCAAGCAATCCTCCTACCTAGGCCTCCCAAACTGTTGGGGTTATGGGCGTGAGCCACTGCTCCCAGCTATTGCCACCTTTTAGTCATCCAGGAGATAGCGAATGTGGGTAAATGGCATGCCAAGTTTTTGACACCTTTTCTTTCTGGCATTCTCTGGAGAGCAGGCAAGATAAATCATGTTCCTATTGCCCATCAGTTGAAGGGCAGGGGCAAGCAGTGGCCACCCATTTTCAGGCTGCAGTTCTAGATTGCATGGCTGATCACTTATTCTCACAAGCTGGTATTCTCACAAGCATTTGTGGAGGGGTGTGCCAATATCCAGGTGCCTGCTAGTCAAAATCAGCCAAGATCTCTGAGTAAAATTTACTTTAAAACCTTTTAAGTTAGTAATCCGAACTGAAGAAAGACTCATTGTTTCTCGTGAGGAATATGCCAAAAGCAGAGGGAGGCAGTGCAGTACTTTGGCTAGAGCTGGAGGTGAGGACCCAGGAGATTTGGGGTCAGGTAAGGCCTCTTCTTTGAGCTGCAGACTTGCATCTCCAACTGCCTGGTGAGCATTTTTGTTGGAATGTACCACAGGCACCTCAAATTCAAAGTATCTCAAATGACTCATAATCCTCCTTTCTCCCACTCCTGCTGTTCTTAGTTAACAAGGGTTAATGAAAGGCTGGGGGCTCCTCAGAAGAAATAAAATTTTGTCAGTGTGTTTCTTTTGACGAGGTTTTGTGTCTAGCCCAGTCATTCTCTTACTTGCGGGTGTTATTACTGCATGGTTATATTTTCTCCAGTTAATGTTCATTTTTTTTACCTAGCTCCTTTTCTGAACTCACCTTGAATAGCTTAAAGGCTTATCGAAGTGCGTCTTCCCTCATCTGCTCCTTCTTCCTACCCCGCTTCATCCCTTTCCTTCCTCCTGTAACAAGTCAGAGGGTCTTCTTCATCAGGTAGGGCCTCTGCACTTCTGTCTCAATTGGTGATGAATAATCAGGCTCTTGAGCCTTTCTGAGGATAAATGCTATTTTGGGTACATAAAGCAAATTGGGCTCAGGTATAATGAGGGCTGTGGGTAGCTAGGGTGTAGCAGCTATTTTGCTACTAATAGGGAAGCCTGGTCTGAAAGAGGCCTTCTGGTCAAACAAAGTAGCATATTTGTTAGAAACACTGACTCTAAAGCTAGACTGCTAGAGTTTCCAACTTTGCTCTAGTACTTACTAGTTGTATAACATAGGGCAGGTTTCTTAATCACTCTGTACCCCCATGTTAATTTTTTTTTTTTTTTGGACATAAAGTATCAGGTAATGGTAGTACTGACCTCAATTTCTTGTGGTCATTAAATGGGTTAAAACATCTACAGTGCTTCTTAGAACCATGTTCAGTATGCTTGAACACTTAATAAAAGTTGTAAACATTGAATGATATTATTGTTACTATTATAAATTGAATTTGAAGTCCATCAATGAGAATCAAAGTGACACTAACAAGCACTTCAAGGTTTTTTTTTGTTATAAAATGGGCCTCACAATAAATATTTCTTGAAATGAATTGGCCTTCCTGTGGTATACTTTCTCATAGTTATTAACTGGTTTGTTAATGGGAAATAGACCATTCTTTCCCTCTCTCATACTGATTTGTGATGAGCTACTTAATTGTCATTCACACCAGAGTTTATAGTCACTGATAGAAGCGATTGTTTCTTACCCATTTGTTTTTCTTTCTTTTTAAAGTTACTTTTCACCTGAGAATTTTACCCATTGTTTTATCTTCAGTATCTAACTTAGTGCTTTGAACATGTGCTCAAAAATATGTGCTCAAAAATTTTTTTAATGTAAAATGAATGTAATCCTGGTAAGAACTAAGCTGATAAATTAAAGACATTAACTTCTTTAGCTGGTTTGTGTCTTTCTAGAAAAAATGACTCCACCCTCTTTTCTGACATCCTCCCTTTCTCCACCTTCACGTCAACATTAAGCATTTGTACACCCTCTCTCTGAAGCTCTGTAGCAGCAGTAAATACTGAAAAATGAAGATAGGCTTTTGTCTCAAAAGCTGCCCTGATAAGAGAAAATCAAACATTTTTGATTTTCTCTCCCCGTGTTCACCTTCCCCTCCCTGACTGTGTGTGGCTTATAAAGTGCCCCTAACATTGGAAGAATGTGACTCTGGTCTTGGAGAGCTTGGAGAGCTATTTAGATACCATTTCAGACTCCTGAGTTGCGTTGGCACAATTAAGATTTCCCTTCTTACAGGAATCTGACTGCTGTTTGATGAGCACAAAGCCTGGTGAGATCATTGTGGTTTGCCCTTTAGTCTTTCTGAAGTTGGCAATCATTCGAGATAATTTTATAACGTTTTTCAACTTTTCTCTCTTCCTTGATTGTGTTTCTTTATAGAAGATTATTGCTTTGGATTTGGAGACCACTGCTTTCCTAGAATGGGAAAGGGGTATCTGAGAGCAGAATACATGAACCAGATTAACAGTTTGTTTATTACTGTCAAAGCCAACATCTGAGCACCCAGTGTGTTTGTTCTCAGGGTAAGTGAGAGAGCCCAAGTGGAAAGAGAGGGGAAAAAAAATAATAATGGCAGTGGCAGTGGCAGCTAACACTTTGTTCATTGACAATTTTAAGTGCTTTATAGATAGCAGCTTATTTAATTTATAGAACACTCCTGTGACATGGGTTTTTCATTGGTCCTGTTTTAAGGATGATGAAACTGAGGCACAGGAAGCGTAAGTAACTTGTTCGAATTCCCACAGTGAGGGAGAAGTGGAGCTTCAATTTGGATCTAGGCAGTCTTCCTCCGAGTCCAGGCTCTTAACCACTAAGCTGGTGCTGTGCCCTTACTTTGGAAGCTAGTGGTCCTCAGTCTCCACAGCCCTCCACTTTGAAAACCTCATTGGCAGTAAATCCCTATGGGGGCAGTTGGTGGGGATCAGTACGATAATGTTCACTGAACTAAAATTAACCAACTTAGGTATGGTTGAAATTGTTTAACACAGAAAGATTTTTGTGTGCCTTGTAACTCTATCACTGGTTCAGAAAAACTGAGGCACGCCAAAGCAATCCAGCTAAGCAAGGATTGTTCCCTGCATTTAACTTACTCGCTGAAATACTCGGACACAGAGCGGGTCACAGTTTCTTAGGAGACCAATGAATCCGCAAAAGGAAGACAGTCACTTTGCCTTTCATACTGTTTAATGTTAGCATGGCAACAGCTGAAGTGAACCGACCCCGACGGGTTTGTAAGCATGGAAGGGAGAGCTTTGGGGTTTTGCCCCATTTAAAAAAAAAAGATTATACATTAAGTTCTGGGATACATGTGCAGAACGTGCAGGTTTGTTACATAGGTATACATGTGTTTGGCCCATTTTTTGACTGTCTTACTTTGGAGATTGCCTTGCCTCAGGCAGAGGCAGACCTAGCTCTGACTTCTTAAGAAGGAATGTCGCCTGTGCTAGTGGATGAAGGTTGCCACCAGTTGATGGGATGTGACTTTTTTCCTGTCTTAAATAGTTAACACCATTTCCATCATCTGAGGATTGAGTAGTTCTGTCTCAGGGTTAAATCATAAAGTGATGATGGGAAGAAATAGATCTAAGGCAAAGTGACAGCAGAGGCAATTATCTCTGAAGAACCTCAAGGTAGGTGGTGGACACCAAAGCTTCCTCAGGATCAGTGCCTCTCCTTACTGCCATCCCAGCGCCTCCTATGCCCTTGGTAGCTATAGCAAGGTATGACTGGGAACCAGCCCTGAGAGTGGGACATGTTCTTCACTAGTGTCTGTACTAAACCCTTTTCCCTCTGCATCACTGTGATCTGTTCTTGTTCATTGAGTAATGACACAATCATAAGCACCAAGGACTTCCCCGTGGGATAAAGAAAACAAGGTCTTAACATCTCAGAATTACAATCTAAACATAAACGTATCATAAGGTAAGAACATAAAAAGTCATGTGAACATGTGAACATATATATGAAATATAGGTTATACACACACACACTTATAACAAAGTATAGACACATAGAGGAAGTGAGGCTGTATATAGACAACTTTACTGTCTATTGCGTTTGGTTTACAAACCTACTGAGGCAGGTTAAATTATCTCTATTGTCCTTCCCAACTCCAAAATTATATAATTCTAGGATGTATTTGAACTGACCCTGATTCATGGTTGTGTGGAAGCTAATTACTGTAGTCAGATAATTAAAAATTGTAATGAAAACGTAGGTATGGTTGAAATCATTTAACACAGAAAGATTTCTGTGTGTCTTGTAACTCTACTTCTGGGTGAACCGCGGTTGCAATTTTTAAAATAAAAAAATTTTAAAGAAATTCTTTGCATTAGCTACAGAGCTCTGAAACTCAACAAACTGCCAGAATCTAACTTACTTTTCCATTCCTGACTGTGTTCACATTTTCATCTGCTTGGCAAGGGCAGTGGTCAACTGGGCTTTTGTTTCCGTCGGTTTCACTCTCTGCTGACCTGGTACCATCCCTATGCCTGTATTTTCTTGTTCTAAGTACTTCAGGAGAAGGTCTCAAGCAGAGATTTTCTTTAGGGCTAGAAAAACCATGGCAGTAGAGTTTCTTTATCCCAGGTTTTGTGTTAGTCTGTTTCGGTTCCCTTTTTCCCCATCTTTCACTTTTTTTAAAAAAAAGCCAAATTTGGGACTTATACTAAAATGACTGCTTTTTCAATTATGATGTTTCTCAAAAGCCTTGGAGCCAGTAGAGGTGGGAATATTCCTGCAGGCTAAGAACAAGTGAGGTCACCAGGACATGGTCTCTTGCTGAATTTATGATTCACCCTTCAGCAAGATTAGTCAGTACAAAGTAGTTGCTAAAATAGGTCACAGAAAATTGATTTTATATGGTTGTATAGTTTCCATTGGTTACATTATTGAATGTTGGCCTGTGGCAGCTATTTGGAAACCCAATATGCCTCATTGACAGCCCACATTCTGATTCATAACACTTCTCCATGGGAACCTTTAAATCAAAATGTCTGATATTTTTTCCCAGTTGTCCTACTAATTTATTTTTTTTTCTTTTTGGCTAAGGAAAACTATGGTTACTAATTTTATAAACTGCTAAAGTTTTCTTTCTAAAACACAAATCTTTTCATATCACTTTGTTCTCAAAAGTGAACCACAGTTCCCCATTTCTTACAAAATCAAGTGTAAACTTTATAAAGCATCCAGGTATCTTCCCAACCTTATCACTTACACCTTCTTCCTTTTGAGCCTTTGCCATTTTTGAAAGTGCCATGTGCTTTAAAGCTCCTGGGCCTTTGCTGCCTCTTCATCCCAGAATACTTTCCCTGCCCTTTTCACTTTCCAAAAGTCCTCCATTATCTTTCAAGGGCCAATTCAAATGCCATATCCTCCCTGGGACCTTTCCAGATTTTTCTCAATTAAAATTCTTTTTTTTTTCCCCCCTTTCACTTTATGTTCCCATGGCACATTTTACTCTGCTGTGCACGATAGATAATTGCTTGTCCATCCATCTCCCACACCAGATTGGAAGTCCTTTGAAGGTATCAGCTGTATTTCAGAAAACTCTGCTGTACCAAGCATGAGCACGTGGAAAGTTGAATTCTGTGTATTGGTGCTTAAAAGTCAGGATAGAATAGTGATGTTTTGTTTTTTATTTAAAATGGAAAGGGCTTCTCTTTCTTTCTCCTTAGTTACAGCTTGATTCAAGTTGAATGAAGTTTGTTATTATTACTACTGTCAGTAAGACAGTATCACTTAATGAGCGATAATTTTATGGCCAGCTCTGTGCTAAGAAGTGTTCATTCATTATCTTAGTTAATAATCACAACAGTTTAACATAATAGATGATATTATCCTGATCTACAAAGGAGGAAACTGAGGCTTAGAGAAGATGCAACTAGTATGTGGCAGGGCTAGGATTCCAAGCCAAGCCTAACTCCAAGACTGCACATAACCACTGTGTTATACTGCCTCTCCAGCCTGAGGAAGGCTAGGACTCATGCCCTCCACCACAAATAAAACACAGTGTGATCTAGATTTAAAGTCTGGAGGTTGGAGTTCTACTCTCAACTTGCCCACTTTGTGGTATAACCTTGGCCAAGTCATTTTGCTTCCTGGAACCTCTTTCCAAATGTGTTCAGTCAGTTAGAATGCTTTCAGAAGCAAGTAACAAAGTACTCAACCAAAAGTGGCACAAATAGTAAGGCCAAAATAGCATTGTATTTTTTCTTTTATCTAACAGATAACTATTGAGCACTTAGTGAATGTTGAGGACTTATGCAATGAACACTTAACAAGATACCCAGGGGTAGGTGGTCTTGGGGTCATCCAGGACCTACAGGCTTTCCATCTTTTTGTTTTGTTGTCCTTGGTATATTGGTGATTTCTCTTCTCTCCCCTCGTTGGTACAAAGTGGCCACAGCTGCCCCAAGGATCATTTTAAAAAAAATTTTTCCTAACTTCCCAAGTGTGTTCGGATCATTTTCTTAAATACCAACAGTAAAAGCCAGGAAGAAAGAAAGCAGGGCATCTCTTCTGGGTCTTTTTTCCAGAGGCTCCCAATAGCACCCGCTCCTTGGCCAGAACTGGGTCACATGTCCACCCCTAAGGCAATCTCTGGCAAAGGAAAATAGGCTTATTGTGATTGGATTAAACAAATTATTATTCTTTTCACAGGGCAGGGGAGAGGCCATCTTTCCTGAGCGTATTGCCCCCATACCTGAACAAAATTAGGTTCTGTTGATGAAGGCAGCTGACAGGTTCTGCCTCACATGTGGATGTACTAGTGGAATTTCTAGGATCCCTTCTGGCTCTAAGTCTCTAATTCTGTAGGCTGCATCAAGAAATCGTAATGGAATGCCATTTATGCCTCAAATCCAGCAGCCTCAGTATGGGAGGGTCTTTTATATTTAATTCCTATAGATTGGAGATATAGAGCCAAAAGCTCACCATGGCAAAGAATAAGCATGGTATGAAAGGTGATGTTTGGAATTGTTTCGTGGGTCAAAAAGCTCAACAAAGGCTAGGGCTTGCCCTCATCACAGAAGACAGAAAAACTCTGCTTTTAAAAAGTTGGGTCTGTGATCTCCTAGTCAGGTTCACACTTGAGAAAAATTGGCCAGGAATGTATTGACTTATGCTCTATCACTGTTGCAAAGAACTGGATGGAAGAGATCCCTAAACTGGTATATCTAGCTAATATGTAGCCAGATATGTTACAGGTCTGTTTCCACTAGAGCTGACATAGGTAATCTTTTTTCTAGGTTTATGAGGGGAAAATGAATGGAATATCCTCTTTTTACCCAAAAAGAAAGTCTCCAAAGTAGCCATAGAAAAGACTAGTTCATTTCTACCAGAACAAATTTGTTAATAAAAATAGCTGTGGAATACCATCTGTGTACTCCACTGGCCAACACTGTAGCAGGGCCTGTGGAGCGTATTTAATATGTGCAAGACACAGTCCGGCTTTGGTTCCTGTAGTATCATTCTCTTCATGTTCTTTGCTATGGACATGTGTGTCAGTGTCATGATTAGTGTGCCCTGATGTGCCTGTGACGAGGAGGACAAAGACCTAACATTAGTTCATTTTTTCCCTTTGTTTCTGGCTTAAACATAGTTGAGTACTATAACATGAAACAAATTGACTTGGAAAACTGTGTTTTATTAACCAGGAATCAAAGAAAAGAGTGATGATTGTGATTCAGAATGCCAGAGGAGTCTTCATTGAGGAGAGGCTATTTCAGCTGAACTTTGAGGGTTGAGCACAAAGTCAAGGTGGAAAGAACACAGCATATGTATGAGATGGTCAGGAGGCTAACCTAGAACAGGGGGACATTTTGGAGTAGTAGGCTGAGACTTTGGAGGACCTTCAAAGCCATACGAATAGACTTACTGTGATATATTTGGCAAGAAGCACCCATACATATCTTGAGACTCAAGATTAAAGGGTATTTGATAAGAAATGTGGAAGTTGGTGGGGTGAAAGGTGGTGATAGGGTAGCAGGGACCCTCATTTTCAGTGGCCTTATGTGTCCATGTAAAGGGACATCAGCTAGAATGGCACTCTTGGCCTCTCTCCATCCCTTTGCACACTCCACCCATGAGAAGGAGGAGTGACTTATTGACAAGTTTAGGAGACAAACCAGGTAATTCAGCTGCTCTCCTAAGAGCACTAATTCTGGTCCACTCGCCCAGATCTGCTCCTCCATGCCATCAGCCCTTCATGGGCAGTTTCCCAAGAGGGAAGGCCTCTGGCTATCCAGTGATGCTTGTGACTCAGAGGTAAGTCTGTGAAATCCTGGGGTTCAATTTGCTGCTACGCAACTAAGTTGCATCCTCCAACTGGCTGATGTTTCGATCCCCATGTATCTGGCCACCCTCTGTCCGTCTCAATTGGTTCAAAAGTTGGGTGAGGAAAAGGAATGCTCTTCAATGGGTCTCCTCAGGCCCCAGCAGTACATGGAATGATTGGTAGGTGGAAAGAACTAAGGGATGGAAACCAATCAGGTCTGCCAGGCGTCATGATGTGTGATGAGGACTCAAATTAGGGTGATAGTGACAATGAAGAGAAAGTGGGACTTGTGAAAAGGAAAAGAAGGGCTGTAATTGGGGATAGATGGAGGATAATGGATAAAGGAAAGAGAAAATCTAAGTGAAGGCCCACCATCAGGAATGCTCTTTACCCCTTCCTGCCATCTCTGAATATCAATTCTACCCTCTCTTCAAAGTCTACCTCAGATGCCACCTCCTTCTCAAGACTTTTAAGAACTCCCCAGGCAAAAGCCTTCTCTTTCTTCTCTTGCATGTTAGAAGGCTCTGAGTACTTTTTGCTGCATATTGCAGATACTTTGGGGCCCATCTTTTCCCCACTATGGGCTATAAACTCTATTGATAGGATCTGTGTCTGATTGGTTTGGTATCTCCACAGATTCTAGCAAAGTCCTTTGCTGATACAGTCAACAATATTTATGGAGCCAGTCTCTGGTATTCAGGAAGGAGAGAGATATCAAGGTCCCTGTTCTCAGCAGGAGAGAGTTCTTTGAAGGAAATAAAGCAAGAGGTGTGATGGAGAACAATTGAGGGGCTCTTTAACCTGAGTGGTTAAGGGATGGCTTCACTGAGGTTAGCACTTTTGAGGTGAAACACTGAGAGAGGCAAATAAGGTAGTGGAACTGGGGAGAGAAGCCCCAGATGGAGAACATGGCAACTCAGAGGCCTCGGAGCTAGAATGTGCTTGGCTTGTTCAAGGGACCTAAGAGAGGATTGTGGCTGGAGTGAGAGAAGGGTTATAAGATGATGTGAGATGAGGCCAGAGCAATAGCCAGAGGCCGGGTCATGTGGACCAGGAAGAAGAGGCATTGTAAGCATATGGAATCTGAAGGAAAAAGACACTTCAGCCATAAGGGGGTAGGATCAAGCAAATAATTTTTTAATAGACACAGTAAACCTTAGGATATTGGAAGATAGAGGAAAGGAGGTTAGTAGAGAGAGAACTGCAACATGTTATAGACGAAGGGATTCTAGAGAAGTAGGAAGGAGCTTGTTAACAGTAGAGGCGGAAGGGTCTGCTATAGCAAGGAAGCAAAAAGTTTCTTCTTTTGATACTAAAAGGCTGAAACGGAAAACATCTATTGAACACTTATATAGTGTCAGGCATTGTCCTAAGAGCTACTTATTTCTTCCTCACAACAGTACACTGAGGTACATACTACTATGATAGCCCCACTTTAAAGATGAGGAAACTGAGACTCAGGTTAAATAATCTGTCAACGGTCACGTAGGCAGTAAGGGCAGAATTGGGAGTTGAACCTAGGCTGGTTGCTCCAGCAACTGTGGCCTTAACCACTAAGCTCTGTGGCACTTCTACAGGACATGGGT
Source organism: Theropithecus gelada (assembly GCF_003255815.1). Taxonomy (NCBI): domain Eukaryota; kingdom Metazoa; phylum Chordata; class Mammalia; order Primates; family Cercopithecidae; genus Theropithecus; species Theropithecus gelada. Next base: position 84,792,403 of record NC_037680.1, on the reverse strand, counting down.
TAGTATGATGTTGAAGTGAAGTCAAATATCTTATATATACAAGAGCTCCCTACAGTGCACAGAGAAAGAGACCATGGAATTAGGTGTTTGAGGAAAGTGAAGATGGTATGGAAATACTGCTCTGGGGATTGTGTTTCAGATCCACAGAAATGAATAAAAGAATAGATTATCAGGATTAAAGATATGATAGAAGGTGAGCAGTATGCATTTGTGTTTCCTGGGGTTAGCACTTCTATCTCTTGCTCAAGAAAGCTAGACTTAAATAGAGAATATAGATGATGGTGTGATCCAGAATTGGTGATTAAATCAGAGAGGTAAGAGAAAACGAGTTTAAACTACTGATCACAGATCTTGAGAAGCTAGGAATCCAGTGAAACAGGGAAGAGGTTGTACGGGGTGAGGTGGAAGAGTTTTGTGATTGAAGGCCCTCGTGAAGATGGAGTGGAAGGCAGGTGAGGTGGACTGAGAAAAATGCCTGTGTAAAGAATGAAGGAGAACCAGGTTGGAATTGATAAGAACTTTATTATGAAGAGTTCTAAAAGGTCTAGGATATTACTATTGTGGAAGACAGAATTTGTCTCTGGAGTCAAAGAGGGTAAGGAACTGTGTTGTCAAGATCCTAAAACCACAGGGCAAATGCATAACTCACATTATTACCCACCACAGCAACACCCCAGGGTTCTTTCCCACTGAGTCCACATGTGGTCTCAGCATCTTTCTCAGTGCAGAGTTCCAGGAAGTCAATAGCAGTCGATGAAAATTGACTTTTATCTTTGCTTTAGACAGTGCCACGAGGGGTTGTTACTTGAGACCAAGAGTGGGTGGAGCTGACAGTGGGGCAGTGTATAAGAGATGAAGTTTAGTAGTCCCCTGGAATTAGAGTTGTGGCTAGAGTGGAATTTTGAAACCTAGAGGGTGTAACTAATCTTGGAGAAGTGCACAGCCTTAGAGGAGGGAGTGGGACTGGTAGGTGGTTGAATGGTTCTCAGGAAGTCTAACCACTTTCTCTCCTGCTCTAGGCTGTCAGTGCAGTGCTGGCAGCACCTGGGCCAGAGCCGTTAGGTGAGGTTGAACCAAGTGGCATGGTGTCTGCAAAGCTGGAAACGGGGCCTAAAAGGCAAGAGGAAGTAGCAGTTGAATACAGATTGTTGGTATTGGCCATAAGTGAAGACGAGCCAAATCAGAGGAATACCTTTGTTCTGAAGTGATGCTTCTTTTCTTTCTTTTTTTTTTTTTAAGTTTTACACTTTTATAAGTTTAATGTTGTCACTGTATGTTTACATATTCATTGGTACAATTTACATCAAGTTTTGTACTTATCCATTTTTGCAAAGATATCTTTTCTTTTATCTTTAGCTAATCAATTATATTGATGGAGGCCTCATGTGGTGGCTCATACCTGTAATTCCAACACTTTGGAAGGCCAAGGCGGTAGGATTGCTTGAGCCCAGGAGTTTGAGACCAGTCTGGGCAACATAGCGAGGCCCTGTCTCTACAAAAATAAAAATAAATTAGTTGGGCATGGTTGGTGCACACCTGAAGTCCTACCTACTCAGGAGGCTGAGGTGGGAGGATCTCTTGAGCCTGGGAGGTTGATGCTTGCCGTGAGCCATGAACATGCCACTGCACTTCAGCTTGGTCAACAGAGCAAGACTCTGTCTCAAAAAAAAAAAACCAAAAAATGTTTATAATGATGGAGAAGTCTATATTCGAGTAATTTACCACAACCAAATTGTAAGGACTTTAAGAACTTCTGTCACCTTTGTGTCTCCAACAAAGCTTAGTGCCCTGCTTTGCACGTAGTTGGTGCTCCATAAATGCGGGTCAAATTGCTTTGCTTCCTTGTCTTTGAGCCTGTATAACAGTTGTAAATCCTGTTTCCTGACTTCCAGATAATATCATTTATCCTTTCAGCTTACTATAGCCTGGATAGCCTGTAGAGAAACTGAAAAGAAAGATGATCCAGTGAAAGAAGTGTCATAGATCTTCTAAACTTTGACAGAGAAGCAGTCCGGGTGAGCCTGTCTAGGACTCCATCCACTTTCTGCTCTGGCTTCTTTTCACATTTATTAATCTTATTATAATAACTTAAGTGTTTCATTTAAATTTTCCTAGATAATTTTGATTTGGAATATTGGCACCACATGGCTTTTGAGTTCTTTGAAAACATTAAAAGGTTGCACTTTGTCTTTCATTCCAACTATTGCCTGATCTTCAGAATCCTATTCCTGTGGGTTCATTCATTATTCTGACTCAGGCAGTCCAGATTTTCCTGGTAAAGTAGGTTACCTAAACATTTCATTTATTGTGATCTGGAACATTGTATTTTTTAAAAAGGCAAAATTTTATAAAGTAACCAAAATGAAAGCACATTAATAGTCCAATAATTATATATGCTAATATATGTGAACAAACCTAATTATTTAATCTGTATATATTTATAAAAAATGTCTAAAGGGTTCATATCAAACAGTATACAGGCCGGGCGCGGTGGCTCACGCCTGTAATCCCAGCACTTTGGGAGGCCGAGGTGGGCGGATCCCAAGGTCAGGAGATCGAGACCACGGTGAAACCTCGTCTCTACTAAAAATACAAAAACTTAGCCGGGTGCGGTGGCGGGCACCTGTAGTCCCAGCTACTCGGGAGGCTGAGGCAGGAGAATGGCGTGAACCCGGGAGGCGGAGCTTGCAGTGAGCCGAGATTGCGCCACTGCACTCCAGCCTGGGCAACAGAGCGAGACTCCGTCTCAAAAAAAAAAAAAAAAAAGTATACAGTCTGGGCAGGAGAATTTTGTGGGTGCTAGGGTGTAGAAGTGGAAACTTTTTTTTTCCTTTTACATTTCTTACTGATTTGGGGAATAATTTTTATTATAAAATTTAATAAATATTTGATGAGCATGAAATAGTATTTGAAGGCAAAAATGACTCTGAGTCATCGGAATGGTATAGACATAGAGCCGTGAAGGTTCAGAGCACAATTGTTTTCAACTAGAAGGGATGAAGAAAGGCTTCAGGAATGGATGAGATTTTATCGTAGCCCTCAAGTATGGGGAGAACTCAGACAAGCAGAGACGAAGGAAGATCTAGGTGGGGGACTGTGGAGAAAATGCATGAAGGTCAGGAGGAGGTGAGCCATGGAAACGGTGATTTGGTCAACTGACAGAAAGATGGTGGAGTTAAGAGGGGCAGCACTGTGTGAGGGGTTTCTGAGGAAATGTATGATGGAGAGGTCAGGCTAATATACCCTGAACCCCCTAATTATCTTAACATCCCTAGAAGTGGGACAACCACCTGTGACATACTCTTGCAAAAACAAAACAGATACAAAACCAAAAAGCCGCCAAGAACGAAAACACAAAAAACCTCACTGAACCTTGAGGTTCAAGTAGCAGTTGACAGAAAACGTGGAAAACAGGAACATTGAAGTAATTCTGTGACGATACACTCAGCCAAATCCAGAATGTGGGAAATTCTGCAGGATAAATGAACAGCTTCTTCAGGAAATACATGGCATGTAAAAAAAGGAGGAAGAGAGAACTGTTATAGATTTTAAAAAACTTAAAAGACATGTCAATGAAGTCAACATATGAACTCATTCAAACAAACTATCTATATTAAAGAAATGTGCCTGGGTGCGGTGGCTCATGCCTGTAACCCCAGCACTTTGGGAGGCCGAGGCAAGTGGATCACCTGAGGTCAGGAGTTCGAGACCAGCCTGACCAACATGACGAACCCCCATCTCTACTAAAAATCCAAAAATTAGCTGGGTGTAGTGGCACACGCCTGTAATCCCAGCTACTTGGGAGGCTGAGACAGGAAAATTGCTTGAACCCGGGAGGTGGAGGTTGCAGTGAGCCGAGATTGTGCCACTGCACTTAAGCCTGGGTGACAGAACGAGACTCCATCTCAAAAAAAAAAAAAAAAAGAAAAGAAAAGAAATGTTTGGGACAACCTGGGAAAATCAGACACAGACTAGGTATTAGATAAGGAATTATCAGTTTTGTTGGGTGTGAAAAAGTATCGTATATATTTTAAAGATCTTATCTGTTAGACTAGAAATATACCCTGAAGTATTTAGAGGTGAAATGAAACTAATGTCTGTGATTTGCTTTCAAACATACCAGCAAGAAAAACAAATAAAAAGCAAGAGTTGGAGAGGGATAGGAGAGATGAAAGAAGAATGGCAGAAAATTGCGATTTTTAAAACTGAACAATGCGTACCTGGCGTTCATCTTACTCTTCTACATGCTTTTCAAGTGTGTTTGAAACTTTCCATAATGAAATGTTTAAGGCCAAGCCAAGGAGTATGGACTTTACTGTGTGGCACCCAGAAACCTGTGAAGAGTGTTAGCCTGAGGAGGGGTGTGAGAGGGACTGTGAGATACCCATAGAGTTTAGCCTGGCAACAATGGGTGAAATGGCTAGGAAGGAGGAGTACTCAACCTTGATGAAGGTGGCCATGAGCATGGAAACTTTTTTGAGAACAGATAGAGGAAATAATGGCAAAAGAGAAACTCTTTGGGGTGTTGGCAGTAGAGAAGTGAATCAGGTGCATGACAGGGAAAATTCCCTTCGTCCTCTTCAGTAACTAGCATTTATTGTCCTGAAACCACTGCACTGGATACTGTAAGGATGAGGAGAAGGAAAAGGGGATCTTCGTTGAGGAGGAACAGAACCAAGTCTTTGTGTTAGCCACAGTAGAAAGCAATGGAGAAATAGTTGTGTTTTTTGTTTGTTTGTTTGTTTTGTTTTTCATGAGGAATTTGTCTTGTGGTTTCAGTATGAAATTCACGGGTACAGTGATTTGTTTTGCTCGCCTTTCTCTGTTTTCTTTGGGGAAATGATGATATTCTTTGTCAGTGATCCTATCTGGATCATTTGTGATATTAGATAATTTACTCATTTGCAAAATAAATTATATTACAGTTGACTCTTGAATAACTTGGGTTAGGTGTGGCAGTCCCTCATGCCGTAAAAAATCCATGTTTGGGCCGGATGTGGTGGCTCGTGCCTGTAATCCCAACACTTTGGGAGGCTGAGGCAGGCAGATCACGAGGTCGGGAGATCAAGACCATCCTGGTTAACACAGTGAAACCCCGTCTCTACTAAAAATATAAAAAATCAGCCGGGTGTGGTGGCGGGCGCCTGTAGTCCCAGCTACTCAGGAGGCTGAGTCAGGAGAATGGTGTGAACCTGGGAGGCAAAGCTGGCAGTGAGCCGAGATCGCGCCACTGCACTCCAGCCTGGGCAACAGAGCAAGACTCCCTCTCAAAAAAAAAAAAAAAATCCATGTTTAATATTTGACTCCCCCAAAACTTTATTAATAGCCTACTGTTGACCAGAAGCCTTACTGATAACATGAATAGTCAATTAACACACATTTTGTATGTTATATGTGTTATATACTGTATTCTTACAATTGAATAAGCCAGAGAAAATAAAATGTTATTAAGAAAATCAAGCGGGGTGCAGTGGCTCATGCCTGTAATCCCAGCACTTTGGGAGGCTGAGGCATGCAGATCAGGAGTTCGAGACCAGCCTGGCCAACATGGTGAAACCCCGTCTCTACTAAAAATGCAAAATTAGCCAGGCGTGGTGGCAGGTACCTGTAATCCCAGCTACTTGGGGGGCTGCGGCAGAAGAATCACTTGAACCCAGGAGGCGGAGGTTGCAGTGAGCCAAGATCATGCCATAGCACTCCAGCCTGCAGGACAAAAGCAAGACTTCATCTCAAAAAAAAAAAAAAAAAGAAAGAAAAGAAAATCTAAGCTGGGCACAGTGGCTCCCACCTATGATCCCAGCACTTTGGCAGGCCAAGGTGGGAGGATTGCTTGAAGCCAGGAGTTTGATACTAGCCTGGGCAACATAGCAAGACTCTGTCTCTACAAAAAATTTAAAAATAGACCAGGTGCGACAGTGCATACCTGTAGTCCCAGCCACTCTGGAGACTGATCTAGGAGGATTGCTTGAGCTCAAGAGTTCAAGGCTGCAGTGAGCTATGTTTGTACCACTGCTGTCCAGCCTGGGTGACAGAGTGAGACCCCATCTCAAGAAAGAAAGGGAGGGAGGGAGGGAGGGAGGAAGGAAGGAAATCACAAACAGGCTGACAGGTGCACCATGGTGGCCATAGCCATCTACATAAAATAAGTAAATAATCAGGATGAGAAAATATATTTACTATTCATTAAGTGGAAGTAGATTATAAACGTCTTCATCTTCTTCATCTTCATGTTCAATAGACTGAGGAGGAAGAGAAGGGGCTGCTCTTCCTATCTCAGTGGTGGCAGAGATAGAAGATTTTCCAGGTAAAAGTGGACCTGCACAGTTCAAACCCATGCTCTTCAAGAGTCAACTGTATTCATTTGTGATGATATTCATTTATGAAGTCAAACACTTTCACTTCATTATTATATGATATTCATTTATCAAATTAGTCATTGTGAGATTTTATTATTTATGAAATTGAATACTTTAAAAGAATATGTGTGGGGTTAATTAAATGAGTTGAAATGATATAGCCCAGAGAAACAAAAGGTGAACTATGGTAAATTAATGAAAACTTAGATTTAAATACATAGCTTCTGATTTGTTAGTAGCAAAAATATTAAAAATAAACTTCAGTCTGGGTGCAGTGGCTCACAACTATAATCGAAGCACTTTGGGGGGCCAAAGTGGGAGGACTGTTTGAAGCCAGGAGTTCAATACCAGTTGGGGCAACATAGTGAGATTCCTTCTCTACAAAGAAATAAAGAAATAAGCCAGGTATCATGATGTGCGCCTATACTCCCAGCTACTTAGGAGGCTGAGGCAGGAGGATTGTTTGAGCCTCTAGGAGTTCAAGGCTGCAGTGAGCTATGATTGTGCCACGGTACTCCAGCCTTGGGGACAGTGTGAGACCCTGTCTCAACTAAATAAATAAACTTCAGATCCAGTAGAAAGAGTTGTTAGAGAAATGGTAGTTCTCTAGCACTTTATGATCAGATATGTAACTTTTATATCACACACAATATATTAATAAGGTATGGTATAAACAGGTCCTCCAGAGAGGAATGGATACTGCAGAAAATAGCTTCCTGATCACCTTTGCTATTTTTCTTCTTATTTTTCTTTTCTTTTCTTTTCTTTTTTTTTTTTTTTTGAGATGGAGTCTCACTCTGTCGCCCAGGCTGGAGTGCAGTGGTGCAATCTCGGCTCACTGCAACCTCTGCCTCCTGGGTTCAAGGGATTCTCCTGTCTCAGCCTCCTGAGTAGCTGGGATTACAGGTGCACACCACCACACCCGGCTGATTTTTGTATTTTTAGTAGAGATGGGGTTTCTCCATATTGGACCAGTCTGGTCTCGAACTCCTGACATCACGTGATCCGCCCACCTCAGCCTCCCAAAGTGCTGGTGTTACAGGGGTGCGCCAGCGCGCCCAGCTGATTCTTATTTTTCAAGAAATTACATGACAAACAGCAGCCTATAAGAATACACCATTTCCCCAGCCTGGGCAATATGGTGAAACCCTGTCTCTATTAAAAACATACAAAAATTAGCTAGGTATGCTGGCATATACCTGTATTCTCAGCTGGCTGGGAGGCTGAGGTGAGAGGATTGCTTGAGCCTGGGAGGTCAAGGCTGCAGTGAGTCATGATCATGCCATTGCACTCCAGCCTGAGTGACAGAGTAAGACCCTGTCTCAAAAAAAAAAAAAAAAAAAGCCATTTCCTAGGATTCTAGGATTCACAGTTTTTTTTTCTGTTTCAATTTAATGTACCACTTAAAGAGGGCTGAAGCTGAGTTGGGAGAACAGAGATAGGAAATGTTGCTTAGTGAGTGGGGAAAAAATGTTGGAACCCAGTGCATTTTTTCTTCTTATTCTGCATCTAGAAGGTGAGGGAACCTTGAAAATTCCCTCGCCGGTCTTCTCATTCAGTCCACCCAAGCTGGCACCTGCCACCATACCTTCTATAGTTAGAAAGGAGTGAGGTTTTAGCCGGGCTTGCTGCTGGTTTGGGCCCAATTAAAGTAGAATTTTTAATTCCTGGGAGCTGTTGTTAAAAGCTCGCAGAGAGATAAGAAGAGGGGAGGAAAAGTCCTAGCGAAAAGCAGGAGAGGTGGTTTTTATTTTACTCTGCGGACTCAGCTGAGCCGTCGGGTCACAGTGGGGATGGGGATAGAGGGACACATAGTTTTAAGTCTTATTATGGAAAAGATTGAACTATCATCAGTGCTTGATGGAAATGAGACCAGGAGAGGTGGCAGCAGTGTCGCTAACAGCACTGCCTCCCTTATTGCATTATCAGAAGAAAAAGATAACCTGCAAATAGGCATCCATTATCTCTTTCTACAAAGGGATTAGTGTGGGTTGCAAGAAATTAATGGCTTTTGAGTTACCACAGAAATACTAATGAATGTCAGGACCAGAGATGTAAAGCAGGTAAAACTGGCTTTTCTCAGCCTCATTTCTCTCCTTCTCTCTTTTGGTTTGCTATTTTAAGATCTAGACCTATATTATTCTTTTTTTCTTTAGCCAAAAGCAGAAATCTTTAGCCAAAAGCAGAAATCATACCCTTTGGCAGTATGATTTATCTTTTTTAGGGAATGACTCAATTAGTTTATGACTGTCTCCAATGTGTGTCGGCAAAGAGATTGAGAAACATTTCAGAAATTAAAATCTCTACCAGGGAGGAGATGATTGACATCTCTTACATGGATGTCATTGTTTCTTTTCTTTTCTCTTCTCTTCTCTTCTCTTCTCTTCTCTTCTCTTCTCTTCTCTTTTCTTTCTTTCTTTCTTTCTTTCTTTCTTTCTTTCTTTCTTTCTTTCTTTCTCTTTCTTTCTCTCTTTCTTTCTTTCTCTCCTCCTCTCCTCTTCTTCTCCTCTTCTCCCCCCTCCTCTCCCCTCCTCCCCCCTCCTCCCCCCTCCTTTCCCCTCCTCTCCTTTGAGACAGAGTTTCACTTTTGTTGCCCACGCTGGAGTGCAATGGCATGATCTCGGCTCACTGCAACCTTTGCCTCCTGGGTTCAAGTGATTCTCCTGCCTCAGCCTCCTGAGTAGCTGGGATTACAGGCGCATGCTACCATGCCTGGCTAACTTTTGTATTTTTAGTAGAGACGAGTTTCGCCATATTGGCCAGGCTGGTCTCGAACTCCTGACCTCAGGTGATCCACCCGCCTCGGCTTCCCAAAGTGCTGGGATTACAGGCGTGAGCCACTGTGCCTGGCCGGATGTCATTTTCATGTCTGATAAGAATGTCAGGAAATCTCTGAAATGATAGTCCCCTTTTATTAAGTACTAAACTAGTCTATATTGCGCTAATCATTGATTACGGATGGCATGACTAGTAAAACAGTGGGAAAGGGAGAAAAGAAGATAGGAGGGGAATTATACCTACTATGTGCTGAGCATTGTGCTAGGTGCTTTATTTCTAATTCAACAAGTACTTATTAAGCACCCACTATGTACAAGGCAATGTTCAGTGTGCTGTGGTCTAAGAATGAAAAGAGAGACCTTACCCTTGCCCTCAGTGGAACTGATTGTCTAGCAGGAAAGACAGTCTTAAAAAAAATTTAAGACTTATTTTATTTGTTCAGACATGTAAATAAGCTATTATAATATAGCCTGAGCTAAGAGCCCATGATAGAAGAATAATTTAGTAGTGATACCTGATACTGACTCAGGCATGCATGCACGTGTGTAGGTGAGGTTGGGAGAATCAGGACAGACTCTTTTTCTGAAAGAGGGTAAGTGTGCAGTTGCTGATTGAAGCCTTTGGAAGGAGCATTGCAAGCTCAGGGGATAGCATAAGCACAGTCAGGCTCAGAGAGAAAACTGCCATCTAAGCAGAGACCTAAAAAGTGAGCTAGTCGGGTCAAGCTTGGATCTCTGGTTCCTAGACAGAAGGCCCATGAACTGGCCTTGAGGGCTGCTGAAGGTATCTGAGAAATGAGAGTTTGTGAGCAGCACATTTTATGCTCTCTCCTATTCATTGACCCTTCCTCGCTTTACCAACCTGAGAAAAGATAAGAGTATTAGCAGAGAGTTAGGTCCAGTGGCAGAAGGCACGTTCTCTCTTGTGTATTTGGTACTGTTAGGTTGCTGCAAAAGTAATTGCAGTTTTTACCATTAAAAGTAATGGTAGAAATAGACTGTTAATAGACTAATAGACTGTTAATAGTCTATTACCTAGAAAACATGGAACCCTGGCAAAGTGTGATTGATTCCTAGATTCACAAGGCATAGCTAGTCACAGTCGTTCCAGTATTTCTGTTTTCCACACAGACCTCTGCATCTCACATTGATGTTGCACACTCCATTGGTGTTGCACGTTCCATGCCCCATACTTATTCTCGTACATGTGATTCCACCCTAGTTCTAGTTTTTATTTTTATTTTATTTTTAAGACAGAGTCTTGCTGTGTCTCTAAGGCTGGAGTGCATTGGCATGATTACAGTGGCTACAGGCATGTGCCACATGCCCAGCTAATTTTTTAATTGTTTATAGAGATGGGCTCTCACTATGTTGCCTAGGTTGGTCTTGAACTCCTGTGCTCACGCAATCCCTCCCACCTTGGCCTCCCAAAATGCTGGGATTAGAAGTGTGCGCCATCACACCCAGCCTGCTAATTAAAGTTTTTAGACTCAAGATTTCCCCAGCTATTTCTTGCCAATTAGGTACCATCTTGGGATTCTGCTACTTTTACTTTGTTTAATTTGAACCAGAAGACTGTCAGTCCCTGATCTGTGTGGTTTCTTGGGCCTGCTTCTTATAACTAACTAATTCTAATTAATACTTTGCCTTTCTTTTTCTTTCTAGAACACAAGCAGACATTCCCAAACATTCTAAAGAAGGGTTACCTGGAGATTAGAAAGGACCATGACAGTTACTGGCAAAGCTGTTATGCAGAACTTTCACCTTACAACTTATACTTCTACAGCCTCGACAGCAGTGGGAATCAAAACCTGTATGCCACGTACCAGCTTTCACACTTCCAGAGCATATCTGTTTTAGGCAACCTGGAGGCCAGGATGGTGGATACTGTTTTGTATGACAACACTCAGCTACAGCTAAAGGCAGAGTCACCATGGGAGGCTTTGGACTGGGGGCAGAAGCTTTGGGAAGTCGTGCATGCTGCTGTGCCTGGTTACATGGGGCGGCAGAATGAGCTGACAATCTCACCAGGGCTTGGCCATCATGATGACTATACACAGTATCATTGTTTCCAGAAGAAAGCCAGTGGGCTGCTGCCACCGTCCCCTGTGCTAGATAGCCCCAAACAGTACCAAAACATCCTCAAATCAGGGACTCTCTACAGGCTGACTGTCCAAAACAACTGGAAGGCATTTACATTTGTGCTGAGCAGGGCCTACCTTATGGCTTTTCAGCCCGGCAAGCTAGACGAGGATCCACTGTTGAGCTACAATGTGGATGTGTGTCTGGCTGTCCAGATGGACAACCTGGATGGCTGCGACTCTTGCTTTCAAGTCATTTTCCCCCAGGATGTCCTTCGCCTCCGAGCTGAGACCCGACAGAGAGCTCAGGAATGGATGGAGGCTCTGAAGACAGCTGCCAATGCGGCCAGGAGTTCAGAGCAAAACCTGCAAGTCACACTGAGGAACAAACCCAAGGATCAGACGGGTGGGCATGAACTCAGGAAGAATAAACGCCAATCTGTGACTACCAGCTTCCTGAGCATTTTGACGACTTTGTCTTTGGAACGAGGACTCACTGCTCAGAGTTTCAAATGTGCAGGTATGAAGCAGATTTTCAGCCTAAAGCTCATTAAAGAACAATCCTGAACCCCACAATTGGAATTCACTTTAAAAATCCCCTTAAAAGGCTAGTCACAGCCACTTCCTGTTTATAGAAAGCATCTCTCCTCGAGGAGCTTACTATGTTAAAGCATCCGTCCATCCTTATCCCATGCTGTTGAAGTAAATAGAAGCAGCTATGATAAACTCCGTTGAATCAAAATGACTTGGCTAGAGCCTAACGAGACTAGAATTTAGGCTTCCTGAGTCGGACGTGATTCTATTCTCTCTGCCTTCTTGAATAAAGGTCACTGTGAATATGCATGTCACAAATTGTCTCATAAGAGACATTCAAGTCCAAAGCTGACTACTAAAACTCCTTAGGCAAGGAAAATGGCCACAGTCAGTAACTGTCATTGATCTTGACCTTGTCAAATCCTCTTAAGGTGAAATCTAGAAAATCAGTCTTGACAGAAAATGTGGGGGTGGCTAAAAGCAGGGTAGATGATGATTCAGCAGATGACCGCTGAGTCACTACGGGCTTATGCCCATCATGGGAAGCCCAGGGCTTCTGGAACTGCTATGTAAGGATGAGATGCAAAGAGGAGTTTGAGATCAACAATCTTATTTTGTAAAAGCTTATTACTGCATCTTTCCTCTACTGCCCATTCTTCCACCTTTCCTAAAACAGTAAAATTACAAAAAAAAAAAAAAAAAATTGTGCCAGGCACGGTGGCTTACGCCTGAAATCTCAGCACTTTGGGAGGCCGAGGCAGGTGGATCACTTGAGGTCAGGAGTTTGAGGCAGCCTGGCCAACATGGTGAAACCCCATCTCTACTAAAAGTGCAAAAATTCACCAGGCATGGTGGCGGGTGCTTGTAATCTCAGCTATTCAGGAGGCTGAGGCAGGAGAATCGCTTGAGCCCAGGAGGCAGAGGTTGCAGTGAGCCAAGACAGATCACACCACTGTGCTCTAGCCTGGGCGACAGAGTGAGACTTCATCTCAAAAAAAAAAAAAAAAAAAAAAAGGGTTTTAAAACTTCACTGAACCCGATCTAGATATCTGTTATAAACTAAATCAAATTATTTTCCTTTCATTAAACCCCAGTTTGTGACATTAAATTTACCATGAGAATGGCTTTAAATGGAAACCTGATTTGGAAGGTTTTAATTCAAGTCTATTAGATTTAAGTATGTTGTTTAAAAGTGATCAAGAAGCTCACCACCAGCCAAAACCACATTTAAAATTTTGTCCTTGCTCCTGCATTGAAAAAAGCCAAATAGGGGTGGCACATTGAAAACTCACCTTTTGAACTTAGGTTAGTTATGATGCTGGTCTTTTCTGTTGGAAAATAAATTACCCAAAGTGAGGATTGAGTGAATCATCCTTGCTTTGACTCAAGGACCTCAGTGACTGTGCATCAGAAACTTGCGGGGTGGGATTGGAGAGACCAGAAACACTGAGCCAGTTAAGAAGCTCTACTAGACCTGGCGTGGTGGCTCATGCCTGTAATCCCAGCACTTTGGGAGGCCGAGACGGGCGGATCACAAGGTCAGGAGTTTGAGACAAGCCTGGCCAATATAGTGAAACCCCGTCTCTACTAAAAATACAAAATTAGCCGGGTGTGGTAGTGGGCACCTGTAATCCCAGCTACTTAGGAGGCTGAGGCAGGAGAATCACTTGAACCCGGGTGGCGGAGGTTGCAGTGAACTGAGATTATGCCACTGCACTCCAGCCTGGGCAACAGAGTGAGACTCCATCTCAAAAAAAAAAAAAAAAAAAAGAAGAAGAAAGAAGCTCTACTAGTTTATATAGATGTATCTGTAGGTATGAAAGACCTGTGTTAAGTCACCCAGATACTTTTGGAAAGTGGTTTTGAAATAAGGAGATACTAGTTTTAGCAGTTTTTTAAAAAATAGAAATTACTGACATTTCAGTGTTTTATACTTGTATATATATTTTTAAGTTCAGGCATTCAATAATAATTTACTAAGTGCTTACTCTGGACATCCTGGAATTATGGTACACTTCCGTGGCTTTAGATTACAGATGTGGTCAGCAAATCTGTTGTGTTATTGGAGTAAGGAAGAACAGCTCAGCTTAGTTCTCAAGATGTGGAGATTGGAGTAGCTGAATCAAGAAACTTTCTAGTAAAAGAGGGAAGAAAAGCCTCAGGTATTTCACAAGAGGTATTGCCTAATTCACCTCCCTCTGAGAAGTGTGCCTTCTGATGGAGTGTGCACTGCCCATGCTCTGCACTGCATTCATAGCATTCCTGACACTCAAGAGGAAGGAGAAATGTAGGTAGAAGGTGCCATTCAGCAAGCTCATTGCATCCGGTAACTGGAGAAATGAAATCAGGAAAAAAAGAAAAGTGAGCAAAAGGGGGAGAAGGAAGCTGAGTAGAAAAGAACAGGAAACATATTATATAATGGGCAGGAATAGACATTTCTGGCAGGTGCCTTAGGTTCCATATGATAGGATGCTTCCCTTTGCTGTCTAGATTTTGTGCTCACTAAATTTGGCTTGTGGAGGATAGGTTGGATAAGGGTAGTAGTAGGGAATCAGGGGAGGAAGGCAGTCTAAAATTCATTTGCACTGCTCGACTTTTAACTTTGTGCTTTGGTTCGGAGTTCTGATGAATGGGGCAGAGAGAGACAGATTTCTAATTTGGGACAGGGAGAAGTCGGTCTTAATTTGTATAGTATGGCACATTCCAAAAAAAAAAAAAAGGAAAGAAAGAAAAGCTCTTCCATTTATATACCCCTTCTTCCCTCAGAAAGTGCTATATTCAGTTGCTTTGTGATACTTGTGGTTTACCAGGTTGTTTTTGTACCAGCACTTGAACTCTGGATTTCTTTCTTTCTTTCTTTCATTTTTTTTTTGAGATGGAGTTTCGGTCTCGTTGCCCAGGTGGAGTGCCATGGTACAATCTCAGCTCACTGCAACCTCCGCCTCCCGGGTTCAAATGATTCTCCTGCCTCAGCCTCCCGAGTAGCTGAGATTACAGGCATGTGCCACCACACCCGGCTAATTTTGTACTTTTAGTAGAGATGGGGTTTCTCTTTGTTGGTCAGGCTGGTCTCGAACTCCCGACCTCAGGTGATCTGCCCACCTTGGCCTCCCAAAGTGCTGGGGTTATAGGCGTGAGCCACCGCCTGTGCCCGGCTGAACTGTGGTTTTCTAGGTAAGAATACTTTATTTCCTCATCTCCTGTAGGGGGCAGAGTCTCAAAAGAAAAAGGCAAAAACCTGTTAAGCAAACTTCTAAATGTTTTTTAAATTACCTGGGAGACTGTTCATTATACCAGAGATTATTATAGCAGATGGAACGTTAAAAATTGATCTGTGTTTCTCACAAACACAGTTAATCTAAACCAGCTGCTTCTTCCTGTTGTACCTATGTCTTCTAACTTTGCATCCTCATAAAAACACACCTTCAGTGAAAAAGCTGGTAGCATAGCATGTTGATCTTCCAAAATGCCAAAATCTTCAGCACATTGTTTTTGATGAATTTTGGCTTTATGTACTATTTTAAGGAGAGGCATATTCACTGTATGTCATGGTTTTAGTGTGCCCCTTTATACTATAAGTTTTTATGTCTACTTA
Source organism: Theropithecus gelada (assembly GCF_003255815.1). Taxonomy (NCBI): domain Eukaryota; kingdom Metazoa; phylum Chordata; class Mammalia; order Primates; family Cercopithecidae; genus Theropithecus; species Theropithecus gelada. The sequence goes on along the minus strand of NC_037680.1, from coordinate 84,777,060 downwards.
GTTCTTCCCCCTTTAAATAGTCTGGATGAATAAACTTTTAAAGTGGAAGATTGCACAGAGTAGCTCTTTATTATGATGTCATTTACTTGCTATTCAGGGGAGCCACAAATGTTGGCTTTTAAATCTACAAAATAGTGCAATTGGCCTTATTTCATTAAATTCTTTCTGTAAGTGAAGAATTTTCTGTATCCTTCTTTAAAACTTAAACAGCCCCTGCAGAAAAAAATGGACCATGGTTATCCAAAAACGCCTGAGGTTATGGTTTTAAAAATATATGCTGATACATAACTGTATGTTTTAAATGTGTACTTGCTTTTTGATAGTTGTATCTGATTATGCGTGACTGTTCCATGGCTTCCTCTGCAGCTCCAGGGTTGCACTGAGCTTAGGAAGCCCCAGCCATAGTGGTCTGCCTTTTTTTTTTTTTTTTTTTTTTTGAGACAGAATCTTGCCCTGTTACCCAGGCTGGAATGCAGTGGTGTGATCTCGGCTCACTGCAACCTCCGCCTCCTGGGTTCAAGTGATTCTCCTGCCTCATCCTTCCTTGTAGCTGGGATTACAGGCATGTGCCACCATGCCCGGCTAATTTTTGTATTTTTAGTAGAGACGGGGTTTCGCCATGTTGGTCAGGCTGGTCTCGAACTCCTGACCTCATGATCTGCGCCCCACCCCCACCCCGCCGGACTCCCAAAGTGCTGGGGTGACAGGCGTAAGCCACTGCGCCCGGCCTCATAGTGGTCTTCTTGCTGTTCCTGGAACCTACTATTATCATGCCTACCTCTAGGACCCTTACACTTTTGCTAGTTCTACTTCTTGAAATTTGAAAACTTAGTTATTTCATTCATTATATTATTCGTTGTGTGCCCAGAAACTTGGAAGCACCTAGATGGGTCAGTGCTGCAGGAAAGCCAACGTGGTCCTTGCCTTCATGAAATTTGCAGTCCACTAGGGAAGACAAGACATGAATCAAATAATCACATCAGTGAATGTCAAAAGGCAGCTGTGACAATTGCTACAGATGTGAGGCCATGCATTGGGTTAGAGAACTCTCAGAGATGGTGCCAGGTAGAACTATGTGAAATTGCAGATTTTCAGTCATTTTTGACCTATAAAAATAAAGACAGTTCAGATTACATTTAATGTTTGACCTTGAAGTCACAGAAGGTTCTTGAGCAGAGAAGCACATGATGGGAATGGTATTTAGGAACCGTTAATTTGGTGGTACAGCTTTTCAGGGACACCTCTGTAGCAGCAAATGAGGCATGCTTCTTCAGTGAAATTACTGGTTGAGGTTTAAAATTATATTTGGCAATGAGGAATCTGTGCTGTTATAATATTAATGCTAAAACAAATGACTATACAGCTTATTAAAGTCTTTATGAATTACGTACCTGTATGTGATTCTGAATTAGGCTATTTACAGAATGATCTGAAATTAGATTAAGGCAATAGCTCTGTTGTTTTTTTTTTTTAGTTAAAAAAAGTTTTAATTGACACAATATACATCTTTATGGGGTACACAGTGATATTGCAATACATATATATAGTGATCAGATCAGGGTAATTAGCATATCCATCATCTCAAACATTTATCATTTCTTTGTGTTGGGAACATTCAGTATCTCCCTTCTAGGTATTTGAAACTACATATTATTGTTAACTATAGTCATCCTACAGTGCTATTGAACACTAGAACTTGTTCCTCCTATCTAAGCAGCTCTATTTTCTTTAGGAATTTGACATTTGTACCTACCTATTTGCACTTAATAGATACATGGTTTTCTTGGCACTAGCACACACAGATATTTTTCCTAAAATTTCCCAGCAATCAAGAAACCTAGCAATTGATTACTATAATAAAAGGGCCCAAGGACTTGTTTCTGAGTGTGACAAGAGATGCAAAGCTCACCTTTGGAAGTGTTCTGTTTGACTGTTTTGTAATCTGGAGATGAAATTGGATGGCCCACTGTAGGGCAGTGTTCCCAATTCTGAACCGAATTTGAACATGTTAACAGCAAAGACAGCAAGAAAAACAGTGAGCCTGGGAGATCCCCTACACCATTTTCACTGTGTCAGGTTTTATGGTTTTACTCCTTGGCTGCTGTTTAACCTCTTGGGACTGCTGTTGGTAATTACATCTCTCTGGCATTAAGAGCTTTTTTGCTTTCCTTTTTTTCCCTCCAACCCTTGGGAGGGGTAAACCCAAGAGGTGGTGGGGAGAAGTTTTGCTGTGAATTCTTCAGCCATTTAGTGCAAATTCCTGTAATTACCGGCATTGTGTCTTCTCTGAATGGCACATAATACAGCAGAAGCCATTCCTAATTGAGACCTTACAGGAGGTACAAATCCCCTCTTTGTTCAGGCTGACAAATTAGTGCCAGAAAGTGGCAGGGTCTGAGTGGGAATCAAAGGCAAGAAACACAAAGATGGAACTTAAGGCTACAGTAATAACCCTCTCTTGTCCTGAAGGGAAAAAAGTAATGACCAATGAAAAATGAAGTTTTTTTTGTTATAAATTCCCTTGACATGACAGCACCTCGGGGCTGCTCTATTTATTTAGCAAAAGTGATTAAATAGTAATACAACAGGGCTGTCCATTGTTTCCCTGGGTGCCCCCCCTTCACAGACCCCTGCTGCCTGGGCTAATTGATTGACAATGAACCTCTGATAAAGAAGTATGTTGTTAGGACCTGGGGTAGGGGGTGTGGGGGCATTTTCCTCCTCTTTGTGTGTTTGAGAGAGAGAGAGAAAGAGAGAGTTTCATTTTTGTTTGAATTGCTCTCTAGTTTTTCTTTGCCCCACCCCACCCCCTCTTTCCCTTCTTCTCTCTCTTCTCTCCCCTGCCTTATTTTCCTCCCTGCTTTTTTCCCCCCAAAGATTTTCAGCGGTTGCTCCCAGCTAACATTCACAAACAGGTAGAGGGCAACTAGAATTGTAGGGCAGGCTTTCGATGAGTTTATCTTCGTAGCTAACTTCCTCTCCCTGTACTGTGTTTCAGCCTGAACAGCAGTATGAGAAGAAAGAAAAAGAGAAGGGGGCTGATTATTGGTGCTTTAAGGCCAGAAAAGTTGTGCTTTTTAGTTTTTTATTTGTGGGAACGGATGTCTGAAACTAGACTTTGCACTAAGATTTTGTCTTAAATTCCTTGCTCAACTTTAGAAAAAAATCTATATACTAATAACATTTATATGCTTAGTGGGGGGAGTTGTGGAATAAGAAATAAAAACTCAAATTTTTAGCCTCCCCTTAGTAACCAAGAAGCCAAGATGAATTCTTCGAGGATAAAATCTGGCTGCTTTTGGTGTAACTTAGTCCTCCAAGGATGCTGTAAGTTGTGGGAAGATGACCAAAGGCTTCTAGGCAGATAATTAATAGCTCCTAGTTATATATGCTCATCTAGCTAAGCTGAAACTAAATCCCTAATTTAACTCTGTTACAGCTGCAAAAACAAATCATTTCAAGCTCCTATGAAAGCAAAATATATTGAACAAACATTATCGACCTTGCTAATACCACATGGCATTTCATATGATAAATGAGGGTGTATTTCTGGCAAAGGCCTGTTTTATGGCATCATTTCAACATAAAGGATACCTTTACCCTAGCAATACAAGCATCCTTGATAGAAAGTATGGGGTGGTTAATTACTCATTAAATGGCTGCCAGTCTGGAAGTAAGCAGTATTTCTGGTTTGGACCTAGTTAGTTACTTATTGGCTTCTGGGTAAATCATGTAGAATAGCAATTCTTCAGAAAAAGGGAAATTGAATTTGGGAACTTCTTATGCATGTGAGTCTAGGTGAAGAAAGATCTGTTGGTTTCTAAGTGCCCAGAAGGGTTATTGTGTATTATGCTCTTGAAAAACAAGAAGTTCTAAGGTAGCCAAAATCTGTTTTCATTCCCATGTGAAAAATTAGGGGGTCCTTTAGTAGCCAAAGTGCCAGATCTTCTAAGGAAATGAGAGGTAGAAATAAGGAAATTGACTTTCTTTGATATCTCCAATTATTATCTTTACTACTATTTTCAAATTTGTCTCCCACTTAGAATTAATAAGGTGAAGATTTATTAGAGTTAGGGAATAGGTATGTAGCTAATTGGGGGAGGAAAAGACAACAAAGGAAGAGTCAGATATGCCCCTCCCCCAAACATATAAACAGCTTTGATACATGAGAAATGTTTAGTGCATTGTTGCTTCTTATGTTGTATTGTCTAAGTCATTTTCTTATTGAGTGTTTTGGATTGTTGTCTCCCAGAGGAGAAATCCCTAGGTATTTATGTGCGATAAAGGGCTAAATTTTATTTTTCCAACTTTGAATACAACCGTGGAGGGGTTGCTTATAAGTAAAATCCTTAAGTGAAGTTTTAGTTGGGGGTTTTCAAACCCCTCTGATGTGCTACACCCACTCTGACAGGCACCTTGGGATATGCAAATAAGAATGAGGTACAGATTGTGCTCTTCAAATACTTACAGAAACACCCAGCCCCGCAAGGCTATGGCGGGCTTGAAGGGGGTAAGCCGAAGAATGGGACAGGGTGACCAAGGGTCAAGCCATCATGGCCAGTGGCTTGGAGACCATTACATCCTTGTCTCTGCTTATGTCAGGGAATCTGTACTAGAGAATTTGAAAGCTAAAGAGCTAAAGTGGCCCCCCCGGCCCCCAACTCCGCTTTAAACTTTGTCCTTAGTTCCCACAGAATTTAACTCGGGGAAAATCTCCTTGGCTTTTGCTACCATCTGTCAAAGATAAAACTTTCTGTGGTGTGTTCATGATGTAGTAGGTGCTCTGGGTGATATAAGAGGAAGTGTAGTTGTGGTCTGTAACTCCCAAGACTTGTCTGAGGGCACACAACAGAAATTGAGGAATACTGGATAAGTAGGTCAGGTCTGTGCTGTATAGCGCTTAGTGTTCAGAAAAGCATTTGGCAAAGCCCTCAAAACAATACACATACTACAATCTCTGATAACCCAAGTTAACAGAGATTGTAGTATGTGTGTTGTTTTGTGAATAATTGGCAGTTTTACTCAACGATTGTTGTCTAATGGTTCCCTCTTAGTCTAGAAGTTTGTCAGTAAAGTTACACAATAATAATGAGAAGCAGCACAATTTAGTAATTAAGAGCAAGGATTCTGGAGCCAGACTGCTTGGGTTTCCAGTTCTGCTCACGAGCTCTGCGATCCTAAGTAAACTGCTTAACCTCTCTGCACCTCCACTGTTTCATCAGATGTGAGAAAATAATCACATCTGCCTTATTAGTCTATAGTGAGAATAAATTGAGTTAAAGGACTTAGAACGCTGCCTGGCACATAGTAAGTGTCGTATAAGGCTAACTGTTATTATTAGGTTTGTGCAAAAGTAATTGTGGTTCTTGCCCTTACTTTTAATGGCAAAAGCCGCAATAACTTTTGCACCAACCTAATGGTATCTGCTCACTTACCACTATAATTACCTGGATAAAGATACCATAGGCATACTTATCAAATTTGCAGCTATCACAAAACTAGTTTGGAGAGCTAATATGTTGAATGACAGAATTGAGATTCTGAAATGTAAGCTAGAGGATGGATCAAAACAAACAAGATGAGATTTAGTAGGGAGAAATAGTCCTCTATTTGTATTCAGAAAATTAACCACAAAGATAGAAGGTAGAGAAAACCTGAGCTAACAACAGCCCATGTGGGCATACAAACGAGGCAGCTGTGAAGCCAGGATTTATGTTGCATAGCTACATGAAAACCTTTTACAAGACTGGTGCAGTAGCTCACACCAATAATCTCAGCACTTTGGGAGGCTGAAGTGGGAGGATTGCTTGAGGCCAGGAGTTTCAGACCAGCCTGAGCAACATAGCAAGACCCTGTCTCCACCAAAAAAAAAAAAAAAAAAAAAGCCCAGCCTGGTGGCTGATGCCTGTAGTCCCAGCTATGCAGGAGACTGAGGTAAAAGGATTACTTGAGTCCAGGAGTTCTAGGCTGCGATGAGCTATGAACATGACACTGCTCTTCAGCCTGGGTGACAGAGTGAGATCCTGTCTAAAAAAAAAGAAAGAAAAGAAAAGCTTTTACAAAACCGGTCTAGAAAGAAGAGATAATATTCTCACTGCTATCTGCCCTGGCCAGATCGTATCTGGAAACTTGAGTTATGTATGCTGTACTTTAAGAATACACATCCTAGGCTGGGTGCGGTGGTTCACGCCTATAATCCCAGCACTTTGGGAGGCTGAGGCAGGTGGATCACGAGGTAAGGAGATCGAGACCAACCTGGCCAACACAGTGAAACCCCGTCTCTACTAAACATAAAAAAAATTAGCTGGGCATGGTGGCGGGCACCTGTAGTCCCAGCGACTCAGAAGGCTGAGGTAGGAGAATCTCTTGAACCCAGGAGGTGGAGGTTGCAGTGAGCCAGGATCGCGCCATTGCACTCCAGCAGCCTGGGCGACAGAGCAAGACTCTGTGTCAAAAAACAAAAACAAAACCAAAACAAAAAACCACACACATCCACATCTATTGATGTGTGGTAGTGAAGGAACTAAAAGCCATAGCTTGCAAATCAATGTAACCTCGAATAGGGAAGACACAAGTATTATCCCCTCATATTTGAAGGCTGTCACTTAGAGGAGAAAAGAGGGTTACTATGTGTAATCCCACTGGGCCAAGGTAACAAAAATATCCAGAGTGGATTGGATTTTTTTCTTATTTAAGAAAACTTGATGGCCATGAGTGGGTGAAAATGAGTAGAATGGCAAGAGGCCTGGAATTTTGACCTCAAGACAAGTCATTTAATTTGTCTGATCTAGAGTTTTCTCCTCTGCAAGATAGAGATTTATTCATTCAGCCTTTCTGCAAATGTTTATGGAAGCCTTACTATGTGCTAAGCACTATGCTTTCTGCAGAGTGAACAAGGCAATCAGTCTCATTTTGTGTCCTTACAAAATTTGAAAACTGGAAGCCAGACAAATAAATAAGTAATTTTAACACACAGTTGAACTCAAAGATGTTAGACTTTCCTTCCAACTCTTCCCCCTCTGTCTGGCATATTTTAGAGGGACCGACTTTGGTCTGTGTGGTTCCTTTTATCTCTCATTTTGTGATCCTTTGAATGTCTATAGAGGGTTAGAGAAAATGAGATTAATGTGGTCCTTCGTTTAAACCTTATTTAATAAGGAATACCTTTTTCCTTTGGGGAAGAGAACTTAAACTAGTAGAAATATCAGTTGACTAAGGAGACAGGACATAGGAATTCTTTTCCTGGCTCTGATGTCTATCATTAAATAAATTACTTTTTGCAGTCTAAGTTTCTAGGCCAGGAAATAATTTTAAATAAAAATAAATGTATAAGAAGAATATGAATACATATTAAAGTAGTAATGCAAGTCTATGGAAGAAGAATGTTATATAATTTGTGTTTTAAACTATTTCATATCCTAAAATTCAAAGAGATTTGATCACATTATATAAGTAGGCCCTTTGATTTTATAGGATATAAATTTGCTTTTTTGATTTATTCCTGGTATTCTCATCATAGAAGTCACATGTTGGTCTTTGATATGTTTCAGAAGAATAAAATCATTTTGAATTTCAGAAGATACAGATCTTTTGATGGACCTTCCTGAACTTCATAGGCCATAGCTGTGCTGTCGTTTTTTTTTTTTTTTAAGCCGTTCATTTCTCGTAGTCTTTGTTGCTATACTTTGGTCTGGAAAGTTCTTGTCCCTTTTTGTAGCTTCCTTTTTGGTTAACATTGTTCTCATCATGTGTTCATTTCCGGCGTAACTTCTAAAGAGAGTGTTAATGTACCATTGGATTCCACATTGACTTCAAAGTTTTTATTTACTGACCTTTTACTGGGAGAGAAACTGGTGTAGGTACAGTTTTAAGATAGACTTGGGTAGGTTAAGATTCTCCTTAATTTCTAGCTAAGTTCCTTGAAAAACTAAGCTTTTCATGGACCTAAGAATAAAAGCCTGAGAGGTTTTCTAAAATCTATTATACTCCCTAAAGACAGAAACCTGCTTAAGTGAAAAACTTGCCATTTTAAAATATATCACTAGGTAAAGAAATCTAGTAATATAGCAGTACCAATTTATTTCTTGCATTAATATTTTCATCTAATCATTTATACATTCGGCAAACTTGGACCACACACAGTCCCAGAAATTGAGGTGTAGGGGTAAAGTACAGGTTAATTTTGCCATAGAATAGATGCCTGTATGTATGCCTATCCATCTTTATACCTTGAAATATGTTAACATAAAAAAGTTTTAATTAAATTACATTAATAAAAAACCAAAGAGCGTGAAACTCCTTCCCTTTTTTCAGGTGAAAAATGGAACAAGCCTGAAAAGCAGTGAGATCAGGAGGACAGCTGATGTTTGACCATGTTGTTTATGGTTCTGGATTGTACTTTGTTGAAGACTTCTGGGTGTGAAAAATCTTTTACACCCCTAAAGACATTTTTGCAAGACTTTATTGACTGCCCTCCCCTCCACCCCTAATTCTAATGCTCCAGATATAATCAAACATTTATCCTTTGCAACCTCCCTTCCTCCACTCTGACGGACTTCTGTCATGGGCCTATAACTTTGTGTTTTACTTTTGTGAGGGCAGGGCCCCAGCACCAGTGTATCTACCCCCAGGATCTCTCAAAGTGTGATATGAGTACCATTTACATTAGAATCATGAGTGTGATTTGAGTAGGGATAACTGGACCCTTCCCGAGACCTGTTGAAATCAAAATCTCTGGGATTTTTTAACAAGCTTTCCTATTGATTTGTGTACATACAAAGTTTGAGAAACAATGGTTTGGCCCATAGAAGTTCCTTTTTTTCTTTTTTCTTTTTTTTTTTTTTTGAGACGCCATTGTACTCTGTCACCCAGGCTGGAGTGCAATGGTGCAATCTCGGCTCACTGCAACCTCCACCTCCTGGGTTCAAGTGATTCTCCTGCCTCATCCTCCTGAGTAGCTGGGACTACAGGCACGTGCCACCATGCCCAGCTAATTTTTGTGTTTTTAGTAGAGACGGTTTCACCATATTGGCCAGGCTGGTCACAAACTCCTGATCTCAGGTGATCTGCCTGCCTCAGCCTCCCAAAGTGCTGGGATTATAGGCGTGAGCCACTGCGCCTGGCCAGGATGTTCTTAGTGAATGGGTCAACCCATACCTCAGTTTTCTTTAGTTTATATAGGCACATTTCCTTTAACTATTTCTTCTACGTATATTTAATATGTTAGCCATTGGGGTATCAATCTGCTGAAACATCTCCAGGTTTCCATGTTTTCCTTACATTCTGGAAATGTCAATGATGTTCTGACAGGGTCTACCTGGTAGCGAGTACGAAGAAAGGAAGGAGTTAGCCCGAATTCTTTACCTACATTCCAGCTTCCTTTTTAATACATCCTAATGTCATGCCTAATTTTTATTTTATACTCGGTAAACATAGTTGGCATTTGAGTTTTGAGATCTCCTTTACCTCCCTCACTTTATTTGCTGCAACTGGGTCATCTTTCACCAGGATGACCATAGTGGCCTTCTAACCAGTTTTCCTGCTTTTATTCTGACTTTTTCTAAATCTTGTCTCAACTGCAGCAAGTGTGATCTTATTAAAATTCAGATTGACCCCTGGTAGTCCTCTCTTTACAATTCTTCAGTGGCTTCCCACTTCTTTTGGCATGAAGACCAGCATCCTTAATGACCCTGCCCACCCCCTCAGTTTCAACTCTCGCCTTCTTGCCACTTTCTCCCTTACACACTGTTCCAGCCACACTGGCTTTCTTCTGTTCCTCAAATGCACCACTTTCTGCTCACCCACCTTAGAGCCTTTGTATGTGCAGTTGCCTCCTCAGAGTATTGCCATCCCCAGCACGACCCGCAGCTCATTCTTCAGGCCACTAGCTTAAATGTCACTTTCTCAAGAACACCCTCTCCATCCCCGCACACCGACTTAGGACCTATCAGATTCTCTCCACTGTAATGCTCGAACTGCCATCCCCACACCCACCATTAGGTTTCCTGCTTTCACCATCTTTTCTAGGAATCCTAGGTTGGAGTCCTCTGTAGATACAGTTAACATGTTCCCTATTTAGCAAACCAGTTATAATCTTGCAAGTTTCCAGGCACTTTTTAAATTTTTTTTTATTTTTGACTGTAGGACCTCTTAGAGCCTTTATTCTACTAATGTGAGATAAAAGTGTACAACATTTCCTAACTTACTTAACCATAATACCCTCATCTGCAGGACTAGGATTCTTCAGATATAAGGTACAATCCCCTGCTCTGGGCAATGCACTGTCAGAGTTTATTTGCATAGTTTATTTGCACATAATCTGTTTCAACTCCAATTGGATACTGCAATTCAGTTCTGGCACTGACCACCCAGAATTAGCACAGACCTCGCAAATTAAAGGCTCAGCCCTCCACAAGACTGCTCCCACTTCAGATGCCAGCGCAAGTTCGGGGGTTCCCAGGACACCTGCACAGGGACTGACTGGCTACAAATCTGAGGGTTCCTACCCCTCCTCAGGTTTGATAATTTGTAAGAACAATTCACAGAACTCAGGAAAATGCTATACATACAATTGCAGTTTTATTATAAAGGATAAAAACCAGGAACAGCCAAATTAAGAGACTCAGAAGGTAAGGTGTGGGAGGGCCATAAATGCACTGCTTCTGTGCCCTCTCTCTGTGGAATCAGGCTGCATCACCTTCCCATCAAATTGATACGATCCTCAATGAGGAAGCTCCTCTGAGCTTCAGTGTCCTAAGTTTTTACTGGGCTTCATTATGTAGGCATGATGGATTGAATCATTGGCCATGCAAGTGAACTTAATATCCAGCCCCCTTCCCCTTCCTGGAGGTCAGGCTGGCTCAAAGTCCCAACCCTCTAATTGCATGGGTTAGTCTTTCTGTTGACCACCCCCCATTCTGAAGCTATTTAGTGGTCCACTATGACTCACTGTTAGCAGAAACTCAGGTGTGATTTTAGGGGCTCGTGAATACCAAAGATATTCATATCACTTGGGGAAATTCCAAGGGTTTTAGAAGCTCCCTGCCAGAGATCAGGGACAAAGACTAGACAAATTGTTATACAATAGCCCAGGACATTGAATGGACATTTCCACAGCAAAAATGGAACCTGGATGAAAGGAGGATGAATGATGGATGTGATTCCTCCCCAGAGAATGAGGAAGCTTTGGCCTACTTGCCCTGTTTCCTCATTTCCAGTCAGCTATTCCAACACTGACAGCATCCACCTGGGGAAGGGAGATTTCTGGTGATATCTTTTTGGCTGCTTCTGGGACCAAGCAGACAAGAAACTGACCAGCTCTGGACTGCTCAGCCTGTCTGCAGCCCTCTCAGAGCCCCAACTCAGAGTGGTGGGATGATGGGCAGGCACACTTAGTGACTCTGTGATCTCCACGATCTAACCCAGATATCACTCTTAAATCTTGGCTAAAAATAGAGGGTGTTTCTTTCTTAAATGGATATAAAAGGAACCACAAAATTGATTTTATTACCTTTAACTGCAAAAAAAAAAAAAAAAAAAAAAAAAATGTAGTACTTACCATATACCACTTCCAGAAGGAAACTAGGATTCTAAAACCTAAGACATATGGGTTTGTATCAATTTCCAAAAGATTGAAAAATCACAGTCTAACCTGGTATATACCAGTGTACCAAGGATTGTGTCTTACCCATATTTTTTCTATGAAGGAAGTAAATAATATAGGGCTGAACCAAAAACTTTGCTGAAAATTGCTCCCTTTTAAATCAGCAGACTTGTACCTCTGACACAGAGGATTGACTTAGTTTGAGTCTTGGTCTCCTTCTCCATCTTCATCAATAAAGATGTTTTTCTTGAGCCCCAGACCAGACAAAATAATAGACACACATGATGTAGTGGCTGGGAGGCATCCACACTCAGTGGGATAAGTAATAAATTAGGAGCACAAGAGCTTGGTCTTCTGTTTATAGTCCTGCCACTGATTTATTATATGGCCCCGAGCCAACCTTTTCACAGTCTTGTGGGTCAGCCTCTTCAACACTCTATTTTGAGGGAAGATTAAACTGTCTGACTATGTACAATTCAAATGTTACAAAATATCAGTTGAACCAAAAGTGACATATCCTAATTCAGTAATTAGTACATCACTGCAATTTTTTTCCCCCAGAAACTACAGGGAGGCTTCCCAAACGATCTCTTAGATAAAGAGAAGTCTTACTATGGCCTAATAATGGATGGAAAACCTTTGGGAAAATGACATTTCTCATCCATTGTTAGGATAGGGAGTTTTAACTTGAGTAAAAGGTTCCTGATAATGGTAAAGGTTTCCAGGCAGCCCCTTTAGCCCAACTTTCCTGTGTGATCTTCGTCTCTCAATAATGTCATCCACCGACATGGCGTCTGAGTGCCTTTCCCTTTCCTCTCTACTCCCATTATTAGATGCTGTCTGTGTGAGCCACCATCCTTGCAGGAGTTTTACAGGTTAATAAATGAATAATACCTCTTCTTTCTTATGCCAAGAGACAGGAAGATGGGGATTAAAATATCACATATATTGCTGATAGATCACATTTATTTTGTAGAGTGGACCCCTAAATTAGATGGACTTACTCACCTGGCCACAGCTGGAGTCCTGAAGGGCATGATGTCCTCTTACCACAGCAGACAGAAACCTGCTTCCTGAAGGCCAAGTTGAGCATGCCTGGGTCCTTCTTCTTAACTCGGCAGTCAGATACCTAATTTCTCCATCTGTGAGGAGAGTTGGATAAGGGACGGGGAGAGAAGCTAGGAATATCAATCTGGGGAATTCCCCAGAAGCAGGAGTTCCAGATAATAGGAGTTTTCCGCTTGTGTCTTGCCTACTAAGTCTAAATAACCTGATACAAAAAGCTTATCTGCAAATACTAAACATATAGTTAAAAGATTAGCTTTGGAGGTGTTCACAAACATGTGCTTCTAAGGAGATAGAAAAGCCTGGAAAGAAGACAAAAAGGAAAAGAATAAAGGAAGGGAAAATAGACCAAGACAGTTCCTAAACCTGGTACAACATAAAGAATTTGGTTGGGGTAAAAATGAAGAAATTCAAGCGTGGATTTAAAGGAAGCTGATGAAAGTAATCTTTTTCACTTTGAGACTGTTCCTAGCACTACTCAGATCCACTCTCATGACTTTAATTTTATCAAATTGTTATCATTACCAAAATGGCTCAAGTAGAATTACTCTAAGAAATGCTGTCAGGGTTTTTTAGGAGGTTTTAGCAAAGAAGAGGACAGGTTTTGTTTTAAGGATACTGTAAAGTTCAAAGAGATGAGATTCTTGTAAAATATGAGGAAAGAGAAACAGGCATTAGGAATGGGGAGTGGCGTGAAAGAGAAGTCAGAGGGGACCCTGGTAGGACACTGTATGTGATAGAAGCTACAGAGTGGAGGAGACTGATGTAGGAAGCGACTTCTAAATCCAAGCTGGGAGAAAACATAAGTTCCAGAAACAGTAAGAAAAGACAGGTTGCTTTTCAGGTAACCTCCAAAAATAATCTGAACCTCTAAGCCAATAGGAGGTTCTTGGCCTTTTGAAGCAATCATAAAAGAGAGATATAACTGGGGAATCATAAAAAGAGTGGTGGTTTAATATAATGCTAAATACCAGGGGAAATCACTGTAGAAAATGTTAAGTGCCCAAATGTCCATCAGTGACAGATTGGATTAAGAAAATGTGGCACATATACACCATGGAATACTATGCAGCCATAAAAAAGGATGAGTTTGTGTCCTTTGTAGGGACATGGATGCAGCTGGAAACCATCATTCTTAGCAAACTATCACAAGAACAGAAAACCAAACACCACATGTTCTCACTCATAGGTGGGAACTGAACAATGAGATCACTTGGACTCAGGAAGGGGAACATCACACACCGGGGCCTATCATGGGGAGGGGGGAGGGGGGAGGGATTGCATTGGGAGTTATA